>NC_140603.1:2739403-2746903 GCF_057381915.1 Diplotaxodon limnothrissa
TGTAACCATGAGCTACACTAACTGAACAGTGGCAATAATAATAATAATAATAATAATAGGAAAGATTTTGTGGTGAGTTTACTCATCATGGACATGATTAATCTTGATCATCATTAATCTTGAGCTGTTATGTTTTCAGCGTGCAGTGATTGTACAGCACACAGATTATATGATGATAAAGAACAGAACTGAGTTTATTGTGGATTTTCTCTGATCCTAGTAAAACTACAGACCCTGCTCCCTCCCTGTGCAGTGGGGCAAGTCATAGATTTTGAGCAAAGACAGGAAGCAGGAGTGTGTTTAACAGAAGCTGAGCTACATACTCTGGAGCTTTTAGTTCTACGTATGTAAATATCAGACTTTTAAAGCAAATTCAAAGTCA
Source organism: Diplotaxodon limnothrissa (assembly GCF_057381915.1). Taxonomy (NCBI): domain Eukaryota; kingdom Metazoa; phylum Chordata; class Actinopteri; order Cichliformes; family Cichlidae; genus Diplotaxodon; species Diplotaxodon limnothrissa. Next base: position 2,739,786 of record NC_140603.1, read on the forward strand.
GCTGGGAGCCAGTGTAGAGAGAATAAAACTGGGGTTATGTGAGCTGGTTTACTAGAGTGAGGCTACCTGCAGCAGGTATCTCTGGTCTGTGTGAAAGATGTGATTTATATAAACCAGTATATAAGGCATTACAATAATCATGTAGTTTTCTCTAGCTCAGAGCATATAGCTCTCTATATGCTGTTCCAAAAAGAAACAGGAACATAAGGACTTCATATGTGGGCCAAACCTCAGAGAGGAACCAGCTGTGAGGCCAAAATGATGAACGCTGATCTTTGCAGATGAGCAACAAGAAGCACTTCACTGATTCTTACATGTATTACAGGAGGGGCCATAATAGCCTGAGTCATTGGAGCCAGTTACTAATCCAGGATAAACAGTCAGGTGGACAGCCTGTTCAGAGACACATACAACTGAATGTCATAGGCACAGAATTAATAAGAAGGCTTAAAAACAATGAAACAATACTGACTAAAGTAAGGATGTAAAAGGAAAATAATAATGGAGCCGGGATCAAAGCTTGTGGAAATGCTTGTGAAAGATCCAAGACAGATGGCAAAATGAGGGGGATTTGATCTTACCCATTAAACAAAGTATTTAGTGTAACTGGAGAGAATGAGCTAAATGACTGAAGGCCATCTTCATAAGAGAGGGAGACGTCCAAATAAAAAATACATTCAAGTCAGAATCAGAGGCTGTCAAATCATGGTGAGACGGAGGAGAAACAATGCTGTTATTAAGGTCCAATAACACATTTATTTTAATGCATCGTATTTAAAGGTGGAATTCTTTAGAAGAAATCCTTTACGAGCAGGCAAACCTTTGGACAGTCGTTCTGCTTTTTAACAGGACATGTCGTAGTTAGTTCTGGTCCATTGTTCCCTGACCCACAGTCCTCTGTTCAAATACCATCACACAGTCAAGCATCTTCAATTCCCATTAAAGTTTTGTTGATGTGCTTTGATCCAAGTTCAGCTGTTTACTCCACACCAGACTCAAACGAGCTGAAATACAAATGTTCCAGAGCTAACGTAGCTCAACTGAGCCGTCTGCAGACAAAACCGTCTTTGTCTCCACTACATGAGGAAGTGTTTTTGTTTTTTCTCACTGAATCATTTGTTAGTGATCCTCTCCATGTGTCTCTGTGTGCAGGATGAAGGACACCAGTAAGAAGAACAACATCTTCTCCCAGTTCAGGAAGAATGACAGAGACAAACAGAAGCTGATAGAGACTGTAGTCAAGCAGCTGAGGAGTCTGGTCAATGGCATGTCCTCTTAAACCCACACACACACACACACACACACACACACACACACACACACACACACACACACACACACACACACACAGAGACTAAAAGATGTAAACATGAATGGCATCACATGCACGCGTTGAACTGCCAACAGAAGGACTTTTTCACATATGTAAAAACAACACACCAAATGGCAAAGACACACTTGTGAACCACACGGGGAATTCGAGGGACAGATACACAGCTTACATGTACACACAAGTCACACACACACTTTACATGAAGGCAAAGCAATAGACAAACTGTTCAGAGTGTGCAGGACTCTGCAAACACACAAAGTCTCCTTAGCTGACTCAATACTCGACGATAAACGGCATACAGCAGTTCACTGACACAGGAACAAGCAGTAAAATGTTTGTAAAGTATTTTTAATGCAGACGATGAGACGAACTATGTTTTGTACTTTTGTGGGAGTGCAATGGTTGCTGCAGAGCGAGAGCGCTGGAAATGACAGGCACAACTATTGGGACGATGAGGTCAAAGGTCAGTAACACCAGTGAATGGCACCAATCACTATCTGATGCTTTGTCAGACACATTTATAAACCGAAGCCCTGTGCAGTAAGATTATCTGCTGGTTAACCTAGTCAGTGTAAACCAGCTGTTTGGAGTGTGGTCGTTAACGAGTAAATATGTCAGCCCATGCTAACCTGCTGAAGTCCTCTTCTTTCTTTTTGTTGTTGTGCATTGAGATGAGCCTATTTTAGCTGAAAACAGATTTCCACAGACACTCAGTCTGAGCTTAGACTCATGCAGCCCCTTCTGTTTAAAATGTAAAGAAAAGCAGAACTAAAGACAGATCAGATATTTAAACTGAACAAATGTCCCATTTTAAGAATAATAGCACGTTTTGAATTTGATGGCACATCTTTAAAACGAAAAGACGGACGTTTCCCACTGTGTGAAGCTGTGCTGCTGGAACAGCTGCAGTGTGTGCTTTAGTGTTGTCCTGCTGAAATATGCAGGTCTCTCCTGAAAAATACTCTAAAACCTGTATACACCTTCCTGCATTGATGGCCAGCTGCTGATTCCATAGGCATTAATGCGCCTCCACACCATCAGCGATGAAGGCTGAGTGCTGGTAACAAAGCAGACTCTTCCTCCCGTCTTTAGTCCAAACATGTCGTTTTGGCTGACCTCAGAACAGTTTCCCACTTTGCCTCAGTCCATTTTAAATGAGCGTTGGTCCAGAGAGGACAGCAGAGTGTCTGCATCGTGTTCACATGTGTGATCTGTGGATGGCACAGCGAGCTGTGTTCCAGCTGAAACTCAGACTCACACCTGGAGGTGACAGGCAGCCAGTGCTGAGCTTCAGTGCTGAGCTTCAGTGCTGAGCTTCAGCGCTGAGCTTCAGCGCTGAGCTTCAGTGCTGAGCTTCAGCCAGTGCTGAGCTTCAGTGCTGAGCTTCAGTGCTGAGCTTCAGTGCTGAGCTTCAGCCAGTGCTGAGCTTCAGCGCTGAGCTTCAGCGCTGAGCTTCAGTGCTGAGCTTCAGCGCTGAGCTTCAGCGCTGAGCTTCAGCGCTGAGCTTCAGTGCTGAGCTTCAGCCAGTGCTGAGCTTCAGTGCTGAGCTTCAGTGCTGAGCTTCAGTGCTGAGCTTCAGCGCTGAGCTTCAGCGCTGAGCTTCAGCGCTGAGCTTCAGTGCTGAGCTTCAGCCAGTGCTGAGCTTCAGTGCTGAGCTTCAGTGCTGAGCTTCAGTGCTGAGCTTCAGCCAGTGCTGAGCTTCAGCGCTGAGCTTCAGCGCTGAGCTTCAGTGCTGAGCTTCAGTGCTGAGCTTCAGCGCTGAGCTTCAGTGCTGAGCTTCAGCGCTGAGCTTCAGCGCTGAGCTTCAGTGCTGAGCTTCAGTGCTGAGCTTCAGTGCTGAGCTTCAGCCAGTGCTGAGCTTCAGCGCTGAGCTTCAGTGCTGAGCTTCAGTGCTGAGCTTCAGCCAGTGCTGAGCTTCAGCGCTGAGCTTCAGCCAGTGCTGAGCTTCAGCGCTGAGCTTCAGTGCTGAGCTTCAGTGCTGAGCTTCAGTGCTGAGCTTCAGTGCTGAGCTTCAGCCAGTGCTGAGCTTCAGCGCTGAGCTTCAGCGCTGAGCTTCAGTGCTGAGCTTCAGCCAGTGCTGAGCTTCAGCGCTGAGCTTCAGTGCTGAGCTTCAGCGCTGAGCTTCAGTGCTGAGCTTCAGTGCTGAGCTTCAGCCAGTGCTGAGCTTCAGCGCTGAGCTTCAGTGCTGAGCTTCAGTGCTGAGCTTCAGCCAGTGCTGAGCTTCAGCGCTGAGCTTCAGCCAGTGCTGAGCTTCAGTGCTGAGCTTCAGTGCTGAGCTTCAGTGCTGAGCTTCAGTGCTGAGCTTCAGCCAGTGCTGAGCTTCAGCGCTGAGCTTCAGCGCTGAGCTTCAGTGCTGAGCTTCAGCCAGTGCTGAGCTTCAGCGCTGAGCTTCAGTGCTGAGCTTCAGCGCTGAGCTTCAGTGCTGAGCTTCAGTGCTGAGCTTCAGCCAGTGCTGAGCTTCAGCGCTGAGCTTCAGCGCTGAGCTTCAGTGCTGAGCTTCAGCCAGTGCTGAGCTTCAGCGCTGAGCTTCAGTGCTGAGCTTCAGCCAGTGCTGAGCTTCAGCGCTGAGCTTCAGTGCTGAGCTTCAGTGCTGAGCTTCAGCCAGTGCTGAGCTTCAGCGCTGAGCTTCAGCGCTGAGCTTCAGTGCTGAGCTTCAGCCAGTGCTGAGCTTCAGCGCTGAGCTTCAGTGCTGAGCTTCAGCCTTGCACACACAGATTTCTCTGCATCTTTTGATGCTGTTATTACTCTGGATCAGACGTTCACAGTCTTTTGCAGCGCAGCACGTTATTCTGATCTGTTAATTGTACACGTAGTTTCTTGCAGATTGGTGATCCTCTTCACCTGGTCATGCTGCTGACCTGTTGCCAGGTAACCAAATCAGCTGTTCCTCTGTTGGATCTCTTACGTTTCAGCTTTTGTTGCCCTGTCTCACATTTTGCTGCTGCCATCAAATTTAAAATGAGCCACTAATGTTCTTGAAATAGTCAAATGTTGAAGTTTAAATATTTGATAAGTTTTCTGTGTTATATTGTGAATAAAGTACAAATGGTTGTATTCTGGTTTTATTTACATTTCAGACAATTGAAATGTGGGAATCCTACTGTGAACAGATCTGTAATAACGATGAAGATGATGCTTATCTTTTCGTGTGTTGCTTTGTGTTTCTGGTTAGATACTACGTCACAACAACAAAGGTGCAGCAGTTAGTGCTGTGTGCTCACAAAGAAAGGCTCACATCAGGCCCTGTGTGTGTGACGCTGGCATGTTCTCCCTGCTCATACTTTGTTAGAATGGAAAGACGACATGTTGGAGTCACAGTGAGAGTCTGAGGTTCAAGAGTCTGACTTTGTTAATGTCCACAATCCTTTCAGCACTGCTGCGCTGAGAAGTCCACATCACAGCTGGGCCGATGCCATCCACAGGTTTCACTTGGAACTGTAGACCTCGGGCCAAGCTTTGATTGATTCAAAGCAAGTTTGTGCTGATTTGAACTTCAGTTGGACTTTTCAGCTGAAATAGTCATTTATGTGAGGACACATTATGACCATCAGCTGTGCTGAACACACGGTCTGTGCTTTAGTCGTTACACCTGAGCAGTACTGCTAACGGTGTATCAACCACTTAAACATTCATAAATGAAAATCATAACTTTTCAGCCTCGTTCCACTCATCTGCGTAAAACTGCAGCCACACTCAAAGTAAGTGCAGCGACGCGGTGACCAGAGACCAGAAGGGACTACCAATGAGAGTGCAGGTTACCACTGATTTAAGCCACATTAGCTAACCAGAGTGGGGAGTGTATGCAAGCGACCAGCCATCAGCATCACAGCGATACATGACGAGCAAACCCTCCCCAGTGTGGCTTACAGCTGCACGTGTGCCTGCCGTGTACGGCCTGGTTCACTACGTTACTGACTTTGACCAACTGCAGAGGGGTTTGGTTGGGCTTGTGTCATGTTAGGGTGAGCAGCTGCTTAATGAATGAATGAAGTTCATTAAAAATGTAGTAAACTTTCCTGTAGTGAAAACGTCTCCCTGCTTCGTGTTTCCAACCTTTCTGCGTATGAATGTGTCATGTGACCCCGACAAAGACCAGATGAAGTTCATCGTCCCAATACGTCACCTGTTGTTGCTGTAGCGCTGGTTCTGTGACAGGAGAGAGAAGTGTGGATGATGATGTCTTCAGAGACTGATGTTCATGAGAAAAGGGATGTTTTATTGAACTTGGTGTTTGCTGTTGTTTGCTTCTTCTGCCTGACAACCCTGAGACAGTGACTGAACATGGAGGAGCTCGGTGTGTGCTTGCATGAGAGGACAGCAGAGGGACAAGCCTGTCCATGGAGTCTCTGCATATTTACATGATTTGACCTGTCTTACATGGATGTTGCACAACATAAGACAAAGCTTGATACCAAATAATTTGATTCGTTACCACAAAAACAAGATCGATGCTGGTCAGGTCTTTGCAGCTTGTTGCACTGGATTGTATTACATTGTGCAGGTGTAAACATCTGGATTTGTTAAGGCCCTAATAAGGGTTGATGAAGATTTTAGGCTGAATGTGTGTGACACTGTAAGAAACAGCCCTGTGTATGCACGTGATGCCACCATATAAGAGATTCACTACAGTCATAGCAAACTAACACCTGGTATTAATATGTGGCTTGTGTCTGCAATATGTTTAGCATAAATGCAACACACACGAGTCCGACTGTTAGTGGATCAGCTGGATCACCTCTGAAGGTGTAACTGTAACGTGATTGTGAAGCCAGTGTTTTAAAACTGGCCACAATAAGCGAGGGGCAGATCTAAGAAACAGAAGGACGCTAACGGTTTGTTAGCCAACATCATCCTCCCGCCTGCCTCTGAAGGACGCCATATTTAACAGAACGAACACTTACACTAGTGACTGAAACTAATCAGGAAAGTTGGCTGGGGGTTATTTTCCCATAGACTTCTATACAAGTATTTCATCTCCTGCTGACCACAGAGGTTCTTTTTAGACCTGGAGGCTACATCCAGCCTCCAACTTTTACAAACTGAGGCACTGCACTACAGTAAACCAACTATGCACGTGTCCTTCAGGCTGATTCCAAGCAACCTAAAAAGTATGATGCCAGTAACTACTACTCTGTGGTGTTTGCAGCTGACCACGTGCACGTCCACAAGGGAGCAAGACTGCACAAGGTCAACGACGTGGCTCATTCAATACAAAATCCACTCGACCCCCTTAATATCACTTGATTATTCTTTATGATTTCTTTAGCATATTCTAAAACCTCAAAAGCTCAGCATGATTTTTTTCCCATAACCAGCTTTGCACATTAGAGTATATAGAAATAATATGTTAGATTTAATGTGACGTTTAAAATTGACTGTTTATCATGTTGAAGACGAGCCTGGTACCTGAGCGTGGGTGAAAAGGACAAATTCATACAACCTTTTGGCCTGTTAACGACCTGCAGAGCAGCTCTAATATCCAGGTTGCTGGTGCTCTACACCTCAGACAGTGAAGCAGGCCTGCCTGTGTCACATCAGCACATGTTAATACCAGGTGGCGATGGAGGCTACGTTTCCTCAGCACGTGGAGCTGGTGTCGCTGAAATTATGCCCCGGCATTACTGGGCCTGTCCGTGGTGCTGAGGCTGGTCAGGTGGACTCTTCTCATACAACCCACCCAAAATATCTGATTCACGCTCACATGGAAACGAGCTCCATGGGGGTCGCAATGTTGATTTAAAGTGCACATATTTAATCGCTCGGTGGCCGTTGCATTCTCTTCTTT
>NC_140603.1:4844484-4863944 GCF_057381915.1 Diplotaxodon limnothrissa
ATAAACAGTACTAACAATTTTGGTGGATCCATTCATCCAATGAAGCTTGTGAATGCACTTGTGCCTCTTTCTCACAGGGCAGAAGCAGGGATCAGGAGTCACAGAGGTCTCACCTCCACAGGTGAAAGCAGAACATAAGCTCAACCTGCCTCTTGATGTTGACAGCTACCCATTCTCACGCTATGCCAAGTCTGTATTAAAGGTGAGTAAAATATGAGCTCCCTAACATCACATCCGAAAGCATTACATTGACTTACAATAATTTAATCACCTCACCTCAGTCTTAAATCCTCTCATCTGACTTGGGCTCTGGAGGCAACAAGCAATCTATCAGGACCAAGGTATCTAGATATTTAGTTAAAGACATCCTTTCTGTGGCAGTCATTGTTTACAAAAGCAGTTAATTCTTTTAATTAAAACATAGAACACCTTGTGGATATTTAGACAATGGGACCTTTTTTTAAAAAAAAAAGGAATACTCATGTTAAAAGTATTTAAATAATAAAATAAATCAGGACAACTCCAGTTTTATGATGTAATCGCCAAATATTAGAAAAAATTTTTTTGACACACTTCTATAAAAATTTACCATGCAAAGAAGTCCACTCGTGCATGCATGTACTGAAAAAACATTAGCTACATTTATTGTTCGTACTCGTGTCTCCCTCAGGATACATGGTGCCAGCCTCAGGGATATCCCCTTCAGAAACCCCTTACAGCTCAAGAACCTGAAGATGCCAGAACTGCTTTGGAGATTTACAAACTGGTATTTTGAATTCATTAGAGTCTATGTGGCATTAAATACATTAAATATGATCTTTTGTCGTTAACTTAATGTTTTGTTTCATATCGTGTCTTTACAGATTTTGCATTTCACAGGAGATGTAGATATTAGCAGCTGGCAGGAGCAAATTTTAGGCAACTACATAGTGGAGAAAGGCCAAAGCCTTCCAGCCTTGAGGGATGAGATCCTGGTCCAGCTGGTTTACCATACTTGGAGCCTGAAGGAGGAGCAGCAAAGCCTGAGGGGCTGGTTGCTGATGGCCTGCTGCCTAAGTGCTTTCACACCATCACCATCACTGGACAAACATCTACTCAAGTAGGCGATGCAAAAATGAAAAGTAACCGTAACTCGAATATTGTGTTTTGAAAAATTTGGGGGAGTTGACATGCTGATGTCCCTATCACCCTATCAAATGAAGGGACAGATCTGTTGGTTTGAAGTCACCTCAAGGCGACTGTTGTTGTGATTTGGAGTTAGTACTCACATCATCTTTAGATAATACACATAGGCTCTTGACTTTATGCATAATGATGTCACATTCAGTCCTGTGGAAAGTTGTGTATTTAAAATATACACATTACCCTTAGCCATTACTGGCTACTCTGGCATGAATGACTCTAAATAACTTTATGGTAAATAACACAATATAGGCAAAAAAAATAATGTGAAAGATTCCACATTAAAATGTTTTAGTTCAACATAAATTTGAGGATATTTAACCGTTCGTCAGATTTTATTTAATGATGTCGTATGAAATTATAATGTTCTCTTCATGCAGCTGAAGCTGTGCAGGTCTGAGATCAGCAGCTTTCCTAAACACCAAACTGAGTTACCGTTTATGCTCTATATAGTGACAAAGTTATATAATGATCATTAATCCCTTTGACGTTATTTCTTTACCTTTATTTAAAAGAAAAAAAACAGCTTTCACAAAAGCTTTCACTGACACTACATCATGTGATACTTCGGCCTTTGTACTTTTGTACTCATCAGTTAACTTTGGAGTTACTATAATGAGTGAACATGCAGGGTAATTTGTCTGTTGTCAGTGGATGGTGCTGAGGTTTGAATCTTGGGGTAGCTGCTATAATCACATAGAGAAAGGTGTTTAGGTGGGGTTTACTTAACTTTATAGTTAAGTGGGAAGCTTTGCGGAGGAAACCTGGTCTTGTTAGGAGATACAACATGCATCCCACTTTGGATGGAGCAGCTCTCATTTCTAGAAATCTGGCCAGATTTATTAAACCCCCAAAACATGACTATCCAGAGTTGGAACCAGGAAGCAGAGTTGCAGTCTTACATGCCTCTCTTCAGCTTCTCCTGTTATCCACCTAAAACCCCATCCCCTTAGAGACTGTGTCAGCTTCCAAACAGACAAAAAACAAACTAAAAACCAGCAAAAAAAGAGACTTAAACATAAAAAAAATTACAAAGAAAGAACAATACAGCATCCTCAACAGCGCCAAAGAGTAAAACAGTACAATGTGGATTATTAAACATTAGGCCTCTCTCTTCCAAGTCTCTGTTAGTACATGAGTTAATAATTGATCAATAAGTTGATTTACTCTGCCTTACAGAAACCTGGTTACAGCAGGATGATTATGTTAGTTTAAATGAATCAACACCCCCGAGTCATTCTAACTAATCAACCAAAGACCAAGACAGATTTTCAACCCTTTCACACATACTGGTCACTACAGTGGACAGCTATTCAAAGGCTGTTTTCTTGTATTTGTGTCAGTGTTGATGGTATTAGTGATGGGTCGGTCGCGAACGAAATGGCTCTTAGAGCCGGATCTTTGACGTGAACGACGCGAGCCGGCTCCTTATCGCGAGCCGTGGGTTTTTTTTCTCTTTCTCTCTCTCTCTCGCACTTTTTTCCGCTTCACTCCGCACGCGAGCCTTGTGCTTTGCGCTGGGCAGAGGGGGGAGGGGCGGTAGTTACACTCAGTAGCACAGGAACAGAGCAGGAGGGGGAGAGAGAGAGAAAGAGAGCCAGGGACAACAACGTCACATTAGAAAGGTATAGTAATCATCCACAACTATTTTCAGTTGCAGATGATAAAGGATTCAGAAAGTGTATTCATGCAGGCCCATATGACAGAGAATGTGCATCTTCTTTTTGTTTTCATATTTTAATTTATATTTAATTGTGTTGTGGTTTGCAGTGTTTTGTGTTGTTTCACTTTAAATTTGTAAAAGGAAAAAGCTGAAAATTTAAATAGTTAAAAGTTGAAATGTGAATAGTTGATTTTTGTATTATATGATTTATTTATTACATTTTATGTGGAGTGAATAAATAAAAGTATATTTATGGTGGCCCCTAGAGACAAAGCACATACGAACTTCAAATCACATACGAACCCTGAAGCACGTACAAACTCCAAAACACGTAAAAACACGTAAAAACTCCAAAGCACGTAAATACACGTACAAACTCCAAAACACGTAAAAACTCAGAAGCACATAAAAACTCAAAACACGTACAAAAGACAACAGAAGTGCTCCAGGATGCTAGGGGGCAGTGTTGAGCTTTTGTTACCTAGTGGCTACACAAGCCAGCAAGTACCAACGACCGGATTTGGTGTGTGGTAGTAACAGGTAAATGAACTTTTTTTTATAAATTATTTGACTATATATGAATGCTTGTGTATAAATACACAAACAATACACATATGCTTTCATGCTTTCAATTGTGTAATTTAAGTGATCTAGGTAGCTCTGTTTTGGAAGTTCAGTTCATGCTAGAAATGTGTTTTGGAGTTTGTACGTGTTTTGTCTCTAGGGGCCACCGCATATATTTATATATAAACATATATAAATAAAACCACTTTTTTTCTACATTAGTAATTCCTTTTGTGCATAATTTTATATTATTGTTAATAATAAATTAATTAAAGCAACAAAACAACCTGAAGAGCCGGTTCGGAGCCGAAAGAGCACATGAACCACTGCATTGGACACTGATGTGACACTTTATACCTGCCACCCAGTCAAAACGTATGTTGTCCACCTAAGTGGACATGTAAAAAATTGTTTGAAAAGTACATATTTTAAAAAAGAAATGAAGTTCAAAAATCTTTTTTCATGCCTAAAGATAAATAAAACTACTTAAGAAAAATATTCCTGAATTAGCTTGTCATAATTCGTGCATGAAAGGGTTAATTCATTTGAAAGCCTGATGCTTGCTTAGCTTTTTCCACCCTAGTTGGAAAACTCAAGAAAACAGTCGGGATTTGTAGCTGTAGAAATAAAATTGAATTGACTCTGTTATTGTCAGTCTGCTCCAGGATAACGATGTCCCACTTCTGCTGATTTTGTCAAATGTTTTTATGAGCCTTGCCTTCAAATGAATATATCTAAGACTAAAGAGTGATTTCAGGAGATTTTATTTTTATTAAAATTCACATTGCAGAATATGTTCAAAGTTATAAATCTCTTGGAAAAAACCTGCACATAAAACTTGCAGTTACTAACATGGACTTACAACAACATCCATCCATCCATCCATTCGCTTCCGCTTATCCTTTTCAGGGTCGCGGGGGGCGCTGGAGCCTATCCCAGCTGTCATAGGGCGAAAGGCGGGGTACACCCTGGACAGGTCGCCAGTCTGTCGCAAGGCTAACACACAAGGACAAACAACCATTCACACTCACATTCACACCTAGTGGCAATTTGGATTATCCAATTAACCTATCCCCACAAGCTGCATGTCTTTGGACGGTGGGAGGAAGCCGGAGTACCCGGAGAGAACCCACGCAAACACGGGGAGAACATGCAAACTCCACACAGAAAGACCCCGGTCTGATGGTGGAATTGAACTCAGGAACTTCTTGCTGTGAGGCAACAGTGCTAACCACCGTGCTGCCTTGATAAAACTGTGATGATTTAATTTGATCGTTCTTTCCTTTATGATACTTATCTGTAAAGAACAGAAACAATCAAATTGTTAACAGCCTGATTGTCAAACCACAGCTGAACCAAGCATCTCTGTATACCACACAGTTAGTGGTTGGCTGGTTCAATTTTCCTTGACAGTTCACACCCATTGCACAGTAAGTTTCAGTTTCTTCTTTCTGGGTAAAGATTTCATTTGACTTTGAGGCTTCATTCTAATATTGTACAGTCTTTACCTTACAATAAAAAGCACCTAGAGAGAAGCTATATAAATAAAATTAACTAAATTTAAGTCAATCGTTGGTGACTTTGTTAGTGTTATAAAATATGTTCATTTTCACCAGACCTGATGCCTCTGCCAAATTTTTGTAGTTCTTGAGCATATTGTAGCCCTCTAATAAGGGATTCGTTTTTGTAAAAAATTAAATAAAATGGCAATATTAAGAATAATAAGCAATAATAGGGCCCTTGGCAGATCTTAAGGTATACTGCAGTATGGGGTTGGTAGAGTTGAGGCATTTCCTGTAGTCACTGGGATGTCTTGCACCCTGTCTTCTAATGTGGCTGTAGCAAAAACAAGTTACTTCCCACTTACTGTGTCCGCTAGGTAGTGTACAACAACACATAATATTATAAGTCATGCTGTTGCATATGTAAGAAAACATCAATATAGCTTTGTTAGAACAAAACTTGAATAAATTAACTAGCAATATGTCCATGGTGTACCTTGCCTCTTGCTCCAGATGGCTCCAGCCCCTTATATATATATTTAAGCATGCCATAAGCAACTCATTCCATAACTTCATGGAATGGATTTCTATGCTGGAATCTAAGCCTTACATCACAGAGCACAATTCCCAGCATTAGATGCAGTGCTTCAAAGCACACTGCCACTGGACTCTACAGCAGTGGATACATGTTCTCTGAAATGATGAATGACACTGTGTCTGACAATCTGATGAATGAGATGCCAGAAAAACAGTATTTGTCTAAACGCATTGTGCATGGGAACACTTTGGGGATAGACCCTTCCTGTTCCAACATGTCTGCGCACCAGTGTACCATGCAAGGTCCATATAGACAAGGGTGAGTTTGGTGTGGAAGAACTGCACTGGCCTGCACAGAGTCCTGATCTCAACCCTATAGAACACCAAAAGGATGAATTAGAGCAGAGAGTGCAAGCCAGGCCTTCTCATCCAACATCAATGTCTGACCTCACAAATGCACTTTTGGAAGAATGGTCAGAAAATTCTCATTAACACATTTATAAACCTTGTGGAAAGCCTTCCCAGAGCAGTTTAAAGCTGCAAAAGATGTGCCGAGATCATATTAAACTCAATGAATTAAGAATGGGATGTCACTCAATTTCATGTGTGTGTGAATGAATTTGTGAAAAATTTATCCAGGACGCATTTGCAATTTCAGTTGAGCGTGCTGAGTATGGTGCTAACACAGCAAGAAGCTGTGTTAGCACCATACTCACAGAGTAAAACTCGCTTCACTTTGGACAGTGATTCTGATCATCAAGTACTTTCTTGTTCATGACAGGTTTGAGCTTTGGTTGTTCCTGAACATCCTAACCATTTTTTGTTCATCTGAGGGTGACAGTTTGGATCTTCTTCAGACTTTTGCAAAGTGGTGGCACATCTTATTTACAACTGACGAACATGCTCGGATAAATTATTTGAGCCTGATTGTATAATTTTGACTCTGTGTTGATTTAAGAAAATACCAAATAAAACTGGAACACATTTTTGCACCTGATTTTTATTTTTTTTAAATCAAAGAACAGTTCAAAGAAATCATTAAAAGCCTAAAATTATGATGTCATTCACGTCCATGATGATGAAGGTATTTAAACTTCAGACCATAATCATAACTTCCTCTGTCGCATCAGCTTAACCCTCCTGCCTTCTTGGGACCTTTTTGTGCCACTGCTATGTGTTAAATGGCTGCCATTTCCACTGTGTTCAGTGGAATATAACCAAACTTGCCACAGGATAGTTTTTACCTGTCAATGTTAATATTCCAGTGTGAATTCCTTAAATCAGCCTAAAATGGCTGAGCAGCAGAAATCCCCACACCCATCACCCTGGGGACCATTTTCTGCCCATTGACTTCCATTATAAACGCTATTTTTCAACCCCAAATTATCATCATATGATTTTATTTTTTCTTCTTTTCTTGGATGTCAATGAAGACTCAGGGCCTTGAAGTTTTAATTTTTAAATTGCAAAAAAAATGCAAAAAAAATAATGGCAGGTCAAAATGTATGTTGGTGCCAATCTTTGGTCCATCTAAAGGCCTACTTATAATGACAATCACATATTACTTCAACTGGTTTTTTGTGGAAATATTTAGTTTCGTTTTTTGGTTTTTGGGGCTTATAACACAGGGCGCTCATGTAATAACACTGGGATTTGAAGGGTTAAAACAACGAAAATATAATTAAAACTTTACATGAATATTTCAGGGAGAAGTAGTTTTACAAGGTTGGCTAATTTAAAGTGGAATAAAATATGGATATATGGTCTTTTTATGGCGTGGCTGAGAATGGTCCCTAGGGTGATGGGTGTGAGTTTTTTAAAGGATGGCAGGAGGGTTAAACGACTATGAGACTGCAGCACATGACAAATAAACTTGCTTCCCAGTACTTTTTATTAAACTGTCAGATTTTGTTACTCAGTCACTGAATGGTGTTCTAGATTGTTACGACCCACTTTAACCCCTGCAGGTATGTATCTGACTATGGTCCAGGGGAGTACCGTTCACTGTGCCAACATAAACTGCTGACATCTATGAAGCTTCCATCTCCAACCTGCCGGATGTACCCACCCACCGAGCTGGAATGGACATCCAACCAGAGAAAGGGAACCATGTTGGTAGACGTTCACACCTACAATGGTGAGACTAACTGAACATTTCCATTTTTGTACCATGAAACTGGATCAGTGGGCCTAAAGGCAGTGCAAAAATATCAGCTTTAATAAACTCACAACACCATTTGGCGTTTTATTTCAGATGAGAAGTTTGTAACTGAAGTGGAGTCTTGGACCACAGGAGAGCAGCTAGCGTCGTGGATTCTTCATTTCAGGTATAAGTTGTAAACATATGTGATTTCCCCCACTTTGCTAACTAATGTTTGCATTTACATGCATCTTCCTTAAAATTTTGTGTAATGTGTTGTTTTGTGCCATAGAGGTGTTTCGGAAGTGGTACAGGGCTGGTCAGTGTCTCTTTTTTCAATCGATGACGGCTGGTCTGATTTAGCTGGCTCAGATTTTGTCATGGATCTGCTGGCTGGAGCTGAAGCTGAAGTGCTCCCACCAGAAGGGACTCCCACCTCTACTTACTCTGATTACCTGTTCAGCAACCAGGGAGATAGGTAAAATAGTGAACAATTGTTTGGGGGTTTGTTTGTTTCATTTTCTTGGAGGGTCGGGGGCATCTTTTAAAGAATCCAGTGGCACTTATGACAACTGTTTTTCTATAGGATGTTAACAACCGATCAAGATGACTTTATACCACCAGCACCACCCATACAAGCTCCTGGTCTACCTCCTTTTGAAGGAAACCAGTGGAGAAGAGATTATCCACAGGAAGGTAAGTATTATATGGTGAAATTTTAGTACACTAGTTATCTAATTAACATCGTCAGGAAGACCAAACAGAGCCATCTACTAATGTAAATATTTAGCTATAGTTTGTCTCTTAGGAATTAACCACTTTCAGTTTAATGTTATTTATTTATATAGTACCAAATCACAACAGCTGAATCAAGGTGCTTTATATTGTAAGGTTAATACCCTACAATAAAACAGAGAAAACGGAGGCAATTCCAACAACAGATGACTCCCTATGAGCAAGCACTTTGGCAACAGTGTGAAGGAAAAACTCCCTTTTAACCAGAAGAAACCTCTGTCAGAACCAGGCTCAGGGAGGGGCGGCTATCTGCTACAACCATTTCTGGTTGAAGGGGGTAATACAGGACAAAGATATCAGTTAGAGAAACATTCTACAAAAAAAGACCTATAATTTTAATTTATGTTTTGTTGTGTTTCCCACTATGACTTCACATGTGATTGGCTGCTTCCAGTAATGGCAGCAACATGATAATATCAGATCATGCAAGGAACGGCTGTCTGCAAGTGCACACAGGCACAGTTCATTACTCATTACTAGTAAAGCGCTATATAAATACAGGCCATTTACCATTTACCATTTACTTGTCTCACCAGAAAGATTTTTTATTTTCTAGACCATGCAGTCCATCTAGCTCTAAATGTGTCCACATAGCATTTCAGAAAATGTTTCACTAAACATGATAATGATATATAAAAGAACTGACGACAACAAAAAACTGCCACAAAAAATACAAGTGAGATAGTAAGCTTTATTTTGCAACCATCACTTTAAACCAGCAGATAGGTTGTCCTCCCTCTGTCTCTATCTATATCTATTATGGCTGGGGGATAACAAGTATGTCCACACTAATTATTTAATATTGAATAGACATCACACTGCAAAAAGATCTATACTAGTGCTGGGGCTGCACGGTGCTAACGCGTTAATTAGCTAAACATGCTAACACGTTGACGCCGTGCAGCCCCACGCACGGGGTGATCCGCATTAACTCACTAACAGAGATTTGCCACATGCGGTTATGGCATTAACAAGATTAACGCTGACAGCACTAATCTATACACTACAAACCAAAATACATTCAGAAAAGTTAGGTGTGTGAAACAGTGGCTCCCAGTGAAGGGCCGTTTTTATCTGTACAAATGCCGCCTTGCACTGCTTTATCCCCTGGCCCAGATCTGGGGCACCCTTTCACGTGAGGTCAGTCAAGGGTCTGGTCCATTCCCCAAATCCAGGCACGAACCAGCGGTAGTAACCAGCGTGTCAGGCTACATTTCACTGTGTGTTATACTTGTATAACTATGCATGTGACAAATAAAGAACCTTGAACCTTGAACCTTGAGCCAGCCCCAAGATGCAATGGCTACTGTTTTCTCCACCTGTAGGCACACCTGCCCGCCTCCCAAATGGTACGCTAACACTGTGCCTCCCTTGATCCAAACGCAGACTTCTTTGGGTTGGCTATGAGCCCCGCCTACATCAGGGACTCCAGGACCACAGCTACCCAGTACACATGCCGGTTGTTACTATGGATGATAACATCATGGAGAAGGCTGTTTTTTCCTTGGATACTGCAGACAAGGGAATCTGCCAGTAGCCCTCGGTTAAATCCAGTGTTGTGAAAAATTAAGCCGGATCTTTCCAGTTAAGGAGTCCAGCAGCCCCAACCCAGGCCATGAGATAGGCATCAGACCATGACACCTCATTCACCAGCCATACCACCTCATAGTCAACATCGCCAACTCACTGTGTGGCCACAAAGAGTCCTTGCCACTTGGCGAGTGTCTTTACGCTTGAAGAAGGGCATAATACAAGCACTTTGTCTCCCATTGAAAATTGCCTGAGTCTAACCCCTCTGTTATACAGGTGCTGTTGACATTCCTGGGCCTGGAATAAATTCTCCCTTGACAACCTTGACAATGATTGCAGCTTTGCTTTCAGGTCCAGGACATACTAAATCTCATTTTTAACTGGGCTTGGGGGGAAAGGGGGAAAACACAATGAAGGCCTGGGGAGCCTCCCACACTGCAAACAACAAAGGGTCTATCCAGCAAGCCCAATTCCTTTCATCCTCATGAATGAACTTGAATAACAAAATAAAAACAAAATAAAAATACTATTATGATTATGATTGTGTCAAAAAGTAGTATAAAAAATATTATGTTGATATTTAGTTTTTGGTTGAAAAAATAAAGGAGTAGTCGTACAGGCAACCAGCAAAGACAACACAAAGGTCCTTTTTTTTACTCTAACTAATGAGAAATTCTTTCCATCTTCAGGGCGCAGTCGACAGATGGAGGCCTATGTTGATGACATATTTGAACCCGTACTGGACAATGGACCTCCAGTGAGTTGTGTTGTGTTTCTTTGCAGTTTGGCTTATAATTTTGTCTTCTAGCTGAGGGCACAGTGACTACTAGGCTAGTATTTCCCAGAGAAAAAAATGTTCATGCATGATAACTTTACTTTCTCTGATACGAAAAACAATGTAAGAAAGGAAAGATATAAAGAGAAAAAGAGAGATGCTTTAAGGTAAAGACTGCTCATTTGATAAATTAGAAATTTAATGCTTGTATATAACGATGTAATTTATACTAGACAGTATGTGCAGGCTAAACTGTGTAGTATGCATTTTTAGTGTTTAGTTCAGAGATATGCTTATATATTGTAGAACATTATTATGTTGTTACTGAATTTGTTAAGGCTTATTTCCAGCAACTCCACGTGTAGTTGTGGCTGCCGTGTCACTTATAATGTGATACACAGCTCATTTTTGTGTGTTTGTGTGTGTAGGACATGGAAAGAGTAGCTATTCTGAATCGCAGGATGAGAGGGGGAGGGGGGATTGGACCGATGCACTCTGGCATGTATGGAGCAGGTAGGAAATTCACACGCCACATGTATTTACTTCGTAGTTGAACTACAAAACATTCTTAAACGTGTAGATTGTTCATAATGTTCACACTAAAAGGTAAAATCGATCTGCTTAGGGGTAGGGGCAGCAGCCTACGCAGACAAAGCCAAACCTCCCTCTGCCAAGTCACCTCCAGCTTATCCAGGGTAACCCCAGGCATTCTCAAGCCAGCTAAGAGATGTAATCTTGCTAGTGTATCCTGGGTCTGGCCCAGTGGCTCCTCCAGGTGGGACATATCCAGAGCACCTCACACAGGAGGTGACCAGAAGGCATCTAGTCAGATATCTGAACCATCTCGCTGGCTCCTTTGAATGTAGAGGAGCAGCAGCTCAACTCTTAGCCCCTCTCAAATGACTGAACTCCTCACCCTATCTCTAAAAGAGAGACCAGCTACCCTTAGGATAAAGCTTATTTCTACTGCTTGTATCCGCACCCTCATTCTTTCAGTCACTACGCAAAGCTCGTGACCATAAGTGAGACAGGGGACGTAGCTTGACCAGTAAATTGAGAGCTTTGCTTTTATGCTCAGCTCTCTTCACCATGATGAAGCGGTACATCGTTTGCATCCATCCATCTTTGGTCCCAATCCTTCTATCACTCACTTCCTCCCCTCTCTCCTCACTCGTGAACAAGACCACAAGATACCTAAACTACTCCACTTGGAGCAGCAATTCATTGATGACCCTGCGTGGGCGCTCCAGCCTTTTCTGACTGAGGACCATGGCCTCAGATTTGGAGGTGCTTCACACTAGGTTGCAAACAACTCCAGTGCAAGCTGGAGGCCAACTCTACTTGCAATGAAGCCTGATGAAGCCAGCAGATCCACATCCACCTACACCTAGAAATTATGTCCATAAAATTATAAAAAGAATCATTGACTAGTGGCAGCTGTGGCAGAGTCCAACAACCACTGGAAATGAGTCAAACCTATTGCCAGAAATGTGGACCAAGCTCACATTTCTCCTTTGGCTCACAACAACAGGCTAGAACACCCCATACTCCTGAGTATGCAAAAAAAAAAAAAAAAAAAACAGGACAAAGAGCTGGTTGAGTGTTCTGCATCCAGGACAAAAAAAACTGCATTGACCAGGGTTCAACAAATGGAAGAGCTTTCCTTTCTGCTCCGCCCCCCTGGGGGGCATGAATTACTCATCTTGCCAGGTGGGTAGCAGTGTGATGGGCGACTCTGCTTCCTCTACAGAAGGCATGTCAGTGTGGTTAAAGAGGTCCTCAACGTTTTCCTTTTACCACTTGACCATATCCTCAGTTGAGTTCAGCAGCCCCCCACCCCACCACACACCCTGTGAGTAGAGCAATGCTTTCCCTTAATGAGATCCCGAATGGTGCCAAAATTGATTCAAGACTAACAGAAAGTCATGTTGAATCTGTTGGGCATTTTTCTTGGCCTTCAGACAATAATTCTGATTGCTACACTGCCAGATGGGAAAGGCAAAAAAAGAGAAGAAAAGAACAAAAGGCCAATTCCTCAAGGGCAACTCCAGACTGGAATAGAGTCCAAACCCTCTCCAGGAGATTGGTTATGGAGCCCAAGTAAGTGAGTTGAGATGAGATCTACTATATGTAACCAGTTGAAGGAGCTTGGAAAGAAAGTAACTGGCCTTTTTTAAGTTTCATGAAGACATTTCATCTCTCATCCAAGATGCCTGGTCCCTTGTTTTAGTTCTTTTCATAAGGGTTGATTGAATTACTCTTTGTCTGACCCCTCACCCAGGAACAATTTGGTTTGGGAGACTAGGGGGCAACAGACGCCCCTGGCACCTGGGATTACTAGGACACACGAACTGAAATTGTATTGCTGCTCGTCATATATCTTATACACATTTTTGAAAGACAGGATTTTAGCTTGTTATGTGCCATTTCAACTGCACACTAAAACACCATTTTTACAGGTATGCCTATGACAATGCCAAGCTATCCTTTGGGTAAGTAATTTATTACATTTCTGATATAAAGAATCAAGCCTTCACTTCTTCTTTCATCATTGAGAAAATATTCACTTTTTGTCATGCCATTGATTATGAATGTCTTTAGGCCAGCCAGGTTTGTTCTAAGATCTCCATTTGATATGCAGTTAGGGGGCCCTGTAGAAGGCACACTTCAGTATAGTTAACTAATATAACCGAACACAGTACTGCAAGCCTCATTAGTTTACTGCCTATCCTTCAACATTGAAAAGCGGTGAACCATTATCCCTTCTTGACATACAACATGATATATGTAGTGTTGAATTTGTAGTTTTTTCACATTCTGTTTATAATTTTAGTAATTCTTGATAATTCTTGATCTTTTTAACCTCTTAAAAAGGGGGATATCATTAGCTTACTTTGTAGACATACACTAAACAAGCATAGTTTCACAAACTAGAAAATATCTTTTATAGGTCTAGTGCTGTCTGATTTCAATTTGGAGATATCTAATAGGTGACGATTTTGATCAGGGGTCAGGTTGGGCCTAAACGTACCTGCTGTATATATTAAGCAGTTAAAATAAACATTGTTGTTCTGTTTGTTGTTGTTTTTAAAGCCATTTTAAAGCTGATTTGGTTAATGCTGTTTCTTGGTTTATTCCATGTGGAGTTTTATATCTCATATCTGTGTATGTATAATATATATGTATATCGCTTATACTGGTTATCTTTTAGAATACTCATATGCAGTTTAATTTTTATGTTTTGGATTTTTTTAAGTTATGGATTCAAATAAATTACAGAAAATGTTTCAATTCTCCATATGTTGCTTTCTGTATGTATAGGAGCACCAGTCAACCCCGCAATGCCCAGTTATGGTGCAAATCCCATGATGCCAGCCATGCCAACCATGCCAGGTAATTCTCCAACATTTCTTATTCATTTTTTTCAGACCTGGGCTCATATGATGACACAGATTATTGGTAGGTCAACTACCACCTCCTAAGGGACAGCCAACCAGCCTCCTCTGACACTGCCTCCTGGACCCACTGCATCCCCACCCCACCCCCCCTCTAGCACATGACACTCCGCAACGTAACCCCATGTCCTGACTTAGTCTAGGGAGTCTTAGCCTACTCACCCCTTAAAGTCTCATTCAGGCAGTCCACCAACTCATTAGTCTGAGGGTGGTAAACGCTGGTCCAAAAGGTTTAATGCCCAGTAGTTCTTCTTGTGTGCAAGACATGAACAAAGTGCCCTGGTCAGTCGGTATCTCTACCCTGGGATCCCGACTCAGGATATGACTTGAAACAGTGCACTCTTTGCTGAAATGCAGCACTGCTTTGGGATATTGTGTTGCATTAACCTGCATCAGAACGAATACAAAGTGATATCCCCATGCACTCCAGTGAAATGCCCCCCCCAAACAACTGGTACCAACAACTGTGTGCATTCTTCCTGCATGGGATTGTCATGACTCACTCTGCATAATCTTTCCATAATCATCACAAAATAATTAAATGCCAACGCTATGTCAGGTCGCACTTTGACCATCAACATTTGTGGTCAAAGTCCAACATTTGTCATCACAAGACTGCTCTGGTGGAGCAAATAACTGGAAGTGCAAAAAAACAAAATTATATATGCATGAAATAGTTTATAAGCACTGTGTTTGCGGAGTTTTATATATGTATTTAAATATGTGTAACAATTTGTCATAATTGATCATACACAGCCATGATGATGCCTCAGGCTCCCATGCCTGCTCCTGCTGCTGACCCCATGCAGATGGCAGCAGCAACGCAACAGGCTCTAATCAACCAGCAAGCCCTTCTCATGGTCAGCACTATGATGATCATTTTGTTCACATCCTTTATCACCCCTTCATCCCTCGTAAGGCCAAAGTTTAAATTTCTCCCCTGTCCTCTCAGGCCCAGCAGATGACCATGCAGGCAATGACTCTGTCCCAGCAGCAGGCACAGGAGCAGCAGAAGAAGGAGCAGGAGAGACTGAAGAGGGAGGAACAAAGGCAGAGGGAACAGGAAAGAAGGCAGGAGGATGAGAGGGAACGGAGGCGTAGATCAGAACGGCGTTCTAAGGACCGTTCAAGTTCACCTCCTCCTCAGTCTCGCTCACCCCCACCTGTCCAGTCCAAAGCATCTGCGCCTAAAATCACCCAAAACTACAGTCAGCCTGAGGCAGAGGTATTTATATTAAATATATATATATATATATATATAGTATAGTTTATAGCATATTGTGTGAGCAACTACTTTTCAAAACACTGTCAGTGTGGTACTTGTATTCAGTTGGTTACTTGCTGTGACATTTTTTTAAAAAATCCTTGCCCCCTTGAATTTCTGAGCATTACTGCCCACTCCCACTTTCCCTCTCTGTCACATCCACCCGCTCCCGCAATATTTGTATCCAGTCCTGCCCACACCCACAGACTCATAGTTTTCACATGGCGTCAGAGCTAGGGGGATGCATCCACCTAGAGGGAAAAACAGTACTGCAGTCCTTTGCACTCCTTTGCCATCAATCACAGTTTAACAAACCGCCAGATAGTTGCTGTGCTGTCGAATGCACAAATCTACATTTATTTACAGCTGCCAGAAGAGCGTAAAGTATTGCGCCAACACGCCTCTCCTAACCCCACCTTAGGGAATGACCTAATCACACCAATCCCTGCTTCTCCACATTAACCCCGCCTGCATTTTAAACTGTAGGAATGATTCACTGACATTGTGAAAACTTTACTGTTATGACACAACATTAAAGTGACAAATGAATACTTTTCTGGTCCTACACTGTAAATGTCAAAATGAACAAAACATACTTTTTCCATGTGGTAGTTTATTTGAGCTAGTTATGTACTGCTTTCCTTTGCTTTAACTATGAACTGTTTCTTGTTCTTTACCTCCTACATGGCAGCATTGTTTACCCGTCCAGACTGAAATTACAGGTAGCTGTCCGTACTTTGAAACTATTGATCCTGGGAGCAGTGTAATGTGAGGGATTCTCTACAACATACACATAGATGTGACTGAACTGGAGCTCGCAGATTGTTAATCAAAAATCCCCCCAAAATTTTTAGTGTACAATCTTTTATAAATGACTTGCAAATACATACATATTATTCAATTGAAATGATGACTGACTTGTTTCTGAAAACAGCTGGTCAATACACTTACAACGTAGGATACAGACAGTGTTTGCTTTAGTCGTTCAATTTGGATTTTTTACCTCAAACTCTGTGAATGTGAAACAATAGTGTCATGTCATTATGCACTTCCTTCTCCTTATCGTTTAAATGTTACTTTTACAGCCAGAAACAGAAGTAAACTTAGATGCAGATGAGCTATACTCTGTCAAAGATAAGAGGGACTTCTTCCAGAAGATTGGTGAGTTCAACAGCAAAATGTTCTTTCTTGCTCAAATGTATCATTCACAAGATATATGTTTGACAGATTATTCAAGTCATGTATAACATTTATAAATTTCTGCAATAACCTTTTCCCTTTCACCACGCTTTTATCTCTAATGTATTGGTCAGATTCATGCCCAAGAATTTTTCTTGATTCCATATTTTCTTGAATGCTTGATTCATGACTTTGTAAAGCCAGGGGTTTAGCCTATTGTTTATTTTTGTTAAGAAGGTCCTCAAGTCAAAATATACAAATTAAATGATTTTAGGCTGCAATCTTTATGGAGTTGATTTTGACTAGTCGGTCCATGTTGTGATGTTTTTATGTTTTACAGGAGGTTTAAATATTGTTTTTCTATTTATAGAATTCAATTTGCATTTTCAGTGATTGCTCCTGTAGTGTTTTTTTTAAGTCATGGTTTTTCTTAATCCCATTTTCTTGTGCTGTCCTACAGCCACTCAGCCCAACCCTAAAGACCCTAAAACCCTAAAGACACGTCAAGCCCCAAGCACAACCAGACAGCAACAGCACTCACCTCCATTAACTTCTCCTTTGCCCCCACCTGTAGCAGCTAAGCCAGAAGGTAAGAGGATTTTACAAGTTCAAGGGTTCTCTGAACTGATCCTTCCTCTAAAAAGCTCATTTTAATTCAGATCATTTAGGGTAATCTCCAAACTAACTACCAAATAAATGGTAAAATGATAGCAAATAATAATATTTTGTACCAAAAACATTATGGATTCAAGTCTTTTTACACGTGAAAGTCTGAGCCAAGGTTTATAGAATAGAATAGAATAGAATAGAATAGCCTTTATTGTCATTGTACAGAGTACAACGAAATTGGAGTGCCACTCCCTTGGTGCAAGATTCAATAATAAATATAAATGTAAAATATAAAAAGTACAAAAAAAAAACAATCGTAAGTACTCAAACAATAGTATGTACAATATATACAGGATAGCAGCATTAATATAATGACAGTATGAATAGCAGCATAATATAATGACAGTGACGGTATGGAATAGGTTCAATTGTTTTTGTGCTTATTTACTACGGTGATAGCTCTGGGAAAGAAGCTATCCCTGAATCTGTTTGTCCTGGTTTTATGTGACCTGTACCGTCGGCCTGACGGTAATAGTTCAAACAGTTGGTTGCTGGGGTGAGAGTGGTCCTTGATGATATTGCCAGCTCTGCTGAGGTACCGAGAGTTTGCAGTGACCTCCAGGCTGGGCAGAGAGCAGCCAGTGATCTTCTGGGCTGTGTTGATGACCCTCTGCAGTACTTTCCTGTCCGCAGCTGA
This sequence comes from Diplotaxodon limnothrissa, assembly GCF_057381915.1. Taxonomy (NCBI): domain Eukaryota; kingdom Metazoa; phylum Chordata; class Actinopteri; order Cichliformes; family Cichlidae; genus Diplotaxodon; species Diplotaxodon limnothrissa. The sequence goes on from NC_140603.1 coordinate 4,862,377, forward strand.
GCACCCTGCATACCATGTTGTTATGCCGTACGTTAGGATGCTCTCTATGGTGGCTCTGTAAAATGTCACCAGCAGCCTCTCCTCCAGGTTGTTCCTCCTGAGCACTCTCAGAAAGTGGAGATGCTGCTGGGCCTTTTTTACCACCGCTGTAGTATTTGCAGTCCAGGAGAGGTCATCAGATATCTGCACGCCCAGAAACCTCATGGAGTGTACCCTCTCCACACAGCTCCCGTGGATGTAGAGTGGGACCGGGTCTGCTCTGCCCTTCCTGAAGTCCAAGATAAGTTCTTTAGCTTTCGTGGTGTTCAGTTGGAGGTTGTTAACTGAACACCACTCAGTCAGTCTGTTGACCTCATCTCTGTAGTCCGACTCATCCCCCCTTGCGATGAGTCCAACCACTGTGGTGTCATCCGCGAACTTTATGATGGTGTTTGAGAGATGGGTAGGGGAGCAGTCGGAGAGCGTAAACAGGAGGGGACTCAAAACACATCCTTGTGGAGACCCGGTGCTGAGTGTGATGGTGCTGGACCGGTGGGGGCCGAGTCTGACAGACTGTGGTCTATTTGTCAGGAAGTCCTTGATCCAGAGGCAGATGGGGGTGGAGAGTCCCAGGTGAGACAGTTTCTGGACCAGGATCTCCGGGATGATATGATTGAATGCTGAGCTGAAGTCCAGAAAGAGCATTCTCACATAGCTTCCTCGGTGCTCCAGGTGACTCAGCGCAGTGTGGAGCGCTATGGTGATGGCGTCCTCGGTGGATCGATTTGTCCTGTAGGCAAATTGGTGTGATGTGATGTGCTGACAGACCAGTCTCTCAAAGCACTTCATCACTACAGGCGTAAGTGCAACAGGCCTGTAGTCATTTGGGCTGGCCACAGCTGTCTTCTTGGCGATGGGGATGATGGTGGAGATTTTGAGGCAGGGCGGGACGGTGTTTGATGACAAGGAAAGGTTGAAGATTTTAGTGAAGACTTATGTTGTTTGCATGTTACATTGTTTGTTTTTAATTTTGCTTAAGCATTTTTATCATGCAGCTAAGAACTTGACATAACATACCATTATTCTTACATTATTTACTATTTGGGCTACCTCTCCTTATATGCAACAGTGTTACAATACTGCTGTTTCTTTTTTAATCAGGATTCTTTGCTCTCCTGTACACTTGCATTTGAACTTTTTACAGTATTGTTGCAGCATATTTTAATTACAAACTCTAACTCCTCCTTCACTGATGTGTTACTGTAATTCATTGTTCCTGTCAATAGCTTCAGTGATGACCTTTCATACTTAATGAAAATTGGCCAAAATACTGAACCATCAAAGAAAGTGGGTTCGGTTCAGATAATAGTCCGAGCCAAAAACTTACATGTGAAAAGATCCGTAATACAATCTGCTGCTAATGACTTGGTAACTGATGGCACAGGGCATCTTTACTGCAGAATTCTAACCTCAGCAGGCTGTTTTGGTGCCACTATGGATCAGCAGCATATTAGGAAGGCTTGCTAGTGTTTATATCTTACATTTCCTGCGTTTTGTCTCCCATAGTGAAACATCCACAAAGCCCACCT
>NC_140603.1:4864044-4925129 GCF_057381915.1 Diplotaxodon limnothrissa
TGGGGAACTCGACCGAAACAAAGTATAGGTTTTCATTATGTGAATAACTTGGAAATCTTAGCTCAAACAGCTGCAAAACCTGTTTTCCCAGCACGGAGACCTTGAGTTCTATAATATAAGGCCATAAACATGTTTGTCTGAGTCTTCTATCAAAAGTTACAGCTATTTCTATGAAGTTGTACAAAAACGCTTTCTTTCGCCAAGACAGTGCGTTTCTCACTGTTACATGCATTTGAATGGGGAACTCGACCGAAACAAAGTATAGGTTTTCATTATGTGAATAACTTGGAAATCTTAGCTCAAACAGCTGCAAAACCTGTTTTCCCAGCACGGGAACCTTGAGTTCTATAAGATAAAGCCATAAACATGTGTATCCGAGTCTTCTATCAAAAGTTACAGCTAATTCATATGAAGTTGTACAAAAACGCTTTCTTTCGCCAAGACAGTGCGTTTCTCACTGTTACATGCATTTGAATGGGGAACTCGACCGAAACAAAGTATATGTTTTCATTATGTGAATAACTTGGAAATCTTAGCTCAAACAGCTGCAAAACCTGTTTTCCCAGCACGGAGACCCTGAGTTCTATAATATAAGGCCATAAACATGTTTGTCTGAGTCTTCTATCAAAAGTTACAGCTATTCATATGAAGTTGTACAAAAACGCTTTCTTTCGCCAAGACAGTGCGTTTCTCACTGTTACATGCATTTGAATGGGGAACTCGACCGAAACAAAGTATAGGTTTTCATTATGTGAATAACTTGGAAATCTTAGCTCAAACAGCTGCAAAACCTGTTTGCCCAGCACGGGAACCTTGAGTTCTATAAGATAAAGCCATAAACATGTGTATCCGAGTCTTCTATCAAAAGTTACAGCTATTCATATGAAGTTGTACAAAAACGCTTTCTTTCGCCAAGACAGTGCGTTTCTCACTGTTACATGCATTTGAATGGGGAACTCGACCGAAACAAAGTATAGGTTTTTCATTATGTGAATAACTTGGAAATCTTAGCTCAAACAGCTGCAAAACCTGTTTTCCCAGCACGGGAACCTTGAGTTCTATAAGATAAAGCCATAAACATGTGTATCCGAGTCTTCTATCAAAAGTTACAGCTATTCATATGAAGTTGTACAAAAACGCTTCTTTCGCCAAGACAGTGCGTTTCTCACTGTTACATGCATTTGAATGGGGAACTCGACCGAAACAAAGTATAGGTTTTCATTATGTGAATAACTTGGAAATCTTAGCTCAAACAGCTGCAAAATCTGTTTTCCCAGCACGGAGACCTTGAGTTCTATAATATAAGGCCATAAACATGTTTGTCTGAGTCTTCTATCAAAAGTTACAGCTATTTCTATGAAGTTGTACAAAAACGCTTTCTTTCGCCAAGACAGTGCGTTTTCTCACTGTTACATGCATTTGAATGGGGAACTCGACCGAAACAAAGTATAGGTTTTCATTATGTGAATAACTTGGAAATCTTAGCTCAAACAGCTGCAAAACCTGTTTTCCCAGCACGGGAACCTTGAGTTCTATAAGATAAAGCCATAAACATGTGTATCCGAGTCTTCTATCAAAAGTTACAGCTATTCATATGAAGTTGTACAAAAACGCTTTCTTTCGCCAAGACAGTGCGTTTCTCACTGTTACATGCATTTGAATGGGGAACTCGACCGAAACAAAGTATAGGTTTTCATTATGTGAATAACTTGGAAATCTTAGCTCAAACAGCTGCAAAATCTGTTTTCCCAGCACGGAGACCTTGAGTTCTATAATATAAGGCCATAAACATGTTTGTCTGAGTCTTCTATCAAAAGTTACAGCTATTCATATGAAGTTGTACAAAAACGCTTAATTTCGCCAAGACAGTGCGTTTCTCACTGTTACATGCATTTGAATGGGGAACTCGACCGAAACAAAGTATAGGTTTTCATTATGTGAATAACTTGGAAATCTTAGCTCAAACAGCTGCAAAACCTGTTTGCCCAGCACGGGAACCTTGAGTTCTATAAGATAAAGCCATAAACATGTGTATCCGAGTCTTCTATCAAAAGTTACAGCTATTCATATGAAGTTGTACAAAAACGCTTTCTTTCGCCAAGACAGTGCGTTTCTCACTGTTACATGCATTTGAATGGGGAACTCGACCGAAACAAAGTATAGGTTTTCATTATGTGAATAACTTGGAAATCTTAGCTCAAACAGCTGCAAAATCTGTTTTCCCAGCACGGAGACCTTGAGTTCTATAATATAAGGCCATAAACATGTTTGTCTGAGTCTTCTATCAAAAGTTACAGCTATTTCTATGAAGTTGTACAAAAACGCTTTCTTTCGCCAAGACAGTGCGTTTCTCACTGTTACATGCATTTGAATGGGGAACTCGACCGAAACAAAGTATAGGTTTTCATTATGTGAATAACTTGGAAATCTTAGCTCAAACAGCTGCAAAACCTGTTTTCCCAGCACGGGAACCTTGAGTTCTATAAGATAAAGCCATAAACATGTGTATCCGAGTCTTCTATCAAAAGTTACAGCTATTCATATGAAGTTGTACAAAAACGCTTTCTTTCGCCAAGACAGTGCGTTTCTCACTGTTACATGCATTTGAATGGGGAACTCGACCGAAACAAAGTATAGGTTTTCATTATGTGAATAACTTGGAAATCTTAGCTCAAACAGCTGCAAAACCTGTTTTCCCAGCACGGGGACCTTGAGTTCTATAATATAAGGCCATAAACATGTTTGTCTGAGTCTTCTATCAAAAGTTACAGCTATTTCTATGAAGTTGTACAAAAACGCTTTCTTTCGCCAAGACAGTGCGTTTCTCACTGTTACATGCATTTGAATGGGGAACTCGACCGAAACAAAGTATAGGTTTTCATTATGTGAATAACTTGGAAATCTTAGCTCAAACAGCTGCAAAACCTGTTTTCCCAGCACGGGAACCTTGAGTTCTATAAGATAAAGCCATAAACATGTGTATCCGAGTCTTCTATCAAAAGTTACAGCTATTCATATGAAGTTGTACAAAAACGCTTTCTTTCGCCAAGACAGTGCGTTTCTCACTGTTACATGCATTTGAATGGGGAACTCGACCGAAACAAAGTATAGGTTTTCATTATGTGAATAACTTGGAAATCTTAGCTCAAACAGCTGCAAAACCTGTTTTCCCAGCACGGAGACCTTGAGTTCTATAAGATAAAGCCATAAACATGTGTATCCGAGTCTTCTATCAAAAGTTACAGCTATTCATATGAAGTTGTACAAAAACGCTTTCTTTCGCCAAGACAGTGCGTTTCTCACTGTTACATGCATTTGAATGGGGAACTCGACCGAAACAAAGTATAGGTTTTCATTATGTGAATAACTTGGAAATCTTAGCTCAAACAGCTGCAAAACCTGTTTTCCCAGCACGGGAACCTTGAGTTCTATAAGATAAAGCCATAAACATGTGTATCCGAGTCTTCTATCAAAAGTTACAGCTATTCATATGAAGTTGTACAAAAACGCTTTCTTTCGCCAAGACAGTGCGTTTCTCACTGTTACATGCATTTGAATGGGGAACTCGACCGAAACAAAGTATAGGTTTTCATTATGTGAATAACTTGGAAATCTTAGCTCAAACAGCTGCAAAACCTGTTTTCCCAGCACGGAGACCTTGAGTTCTATAATATAAGGCCATAAACATGTTTGTCTGAGTCTTCTATCAAAAGTTACAGCTATTCATATGAAGTTGTACAAAAACGCTTAATTTCGCCAAGACAGTGCGTTTCTCACTGTTACATGCATTTGAATGGGGAACTCGACCGAAACAAAGTATAAGTTTTCATTATGTGAATAACTTGGAAATCTTAGCTCAAACAGCTGCAAAACCTGTTTTCCCAGCACGGGGACCTTGAGTTCTATAATATAAGGCCATAAACATGTTTGTCTGAGTCTTCTATCAAAAGTTACAGCTATTTCTATGAAGTTGTACAAAAACGCTTAATTTCGCCAAGACAGTGCGTTTCTCACTGTTACATGCATTTGAATGGGGAACTCGACCGAAACAAAGTATAGGTTTTCATTATGTGAATAACTTGGAAATCTTAGCTCAAACAGCTGCAAAACCTGTTTTCCCAGCACGGGAACCTTGAGTTCTATAAGATAAAGCCATAAACATGTGTATCCGAGTCTTCTATCAAAAGTTACAGCTATTCATATGAAGTTGTACAAAAACGCTTTCTTTCGCCAAGACAGTGCGTTTCTCACTGTTACATGCATTTGAATGGGGAACTCGACCGAAACAAAGTATAGGTTTTCATTATGTGAATAACTTGGAAATCTTAGCTCAAACAGCTGCAAAATCTGTTTTCCCAGCACGGAGACCTTGAGTTCTATAATATAAGGCCATAAACATGTTTGTCTGAGTCTTCTATCAAAAGTTACAGCTATTTCTATGAAGTTGTACAAAAACGCTTAATTTCGCCAAGACAGTGCGTTTCTCACTGTTACATGCATTTGAATGGGGAACTCGACCGAAACAAAGTATAGGTTTTCATTATGTGAATAACTTGGAAATCTTAGCTCAAACAGCTGCAAAACCTGTTTGCCCAGCACGGGAACCTTGAGTTCTATAAGATAAAGCCATAAACATGTGTATCCGAGTCTTCTATCAAAAGTTACAGCTATTCATATGAAGTTGTACAAAAACGCTTTCTTTCGCCAAGACAGTGCGTTTCTCACTGTTACATGCATTTGAATGGGGAACTCGACCGAAACAAAGTATAGGTTTTCATTATGTGAATAACTTGGAAATCTTAGCTCAAACAGCTGCAAAACCTGTTTTCCCAGCACGGGGACCTTGAGTTCTATAATATAAGGCCATAAACATGTTTGTCTGAGTCTTCTATCAAAAGTTACAGCTATTTCTATGAAGTTGTACAAAAACGCTTTCTTTCGCCAAGACAGTGCGTTTCTCACTGTTACATGCATTTGAATGGGGAACTCGACCGAAACAAAGTATAGGTTTTCATTATGTGAATAACTTGGAAATCTTAGCTCAAACAGCTGCAAAACCTGTTTTCCCAGCACGGGAACCTTGAGTTCTATAAGATAAAGCCATAAACATGTGTATCCGAGTCTTCTATCAAAAGTTACAGCTATTCATATGAAGTTGTACAAAAACGCTTTCTTTCGCCAAGACAGTGCGTTTCTCACTGTTACATGCATTTGAATGGGGAACTCGACCGAAACAAAGTATAGGTTTTCATTATGTGAATAACTTGGAAATCTTAGCTCAAACAGCTGCAAAACCTGTTTTCCCAGCACGGAGACCTTGAGTTCTATAAGATAAAGCCATAAACATGTGTATCCGAGTCTTCTATCAAAAGTTACAGCTATTCATATGAAGTTGTACAAAAACGCTTTCTTTCGCCAAGACAGTGCGTTTCTCACTGTTACATGCATTTGAATGGGGAACTCGACCGAAACAAAGTATAGGTTTTCATTATGTGAATAACTTGGAAATCTTAGCTCAAACAGCTGCAAAACCTGTTTTCCCAGCACGGGAACCTTGAGTTCTATAAGATAAAGCCATAAACATGTGTATCCGAGTCTTCTATCAAAAGTTACAGCTATTCATATGAAGTTGTACAAAAACGCTTTCTTTCGCCAAGACAGTGCGTTTCTCACTGTTACATGCATTTGAATGGGGAACTCGACCGAAACAAAGTATAGGTTTTCATTATGTGAATAACTTGGAAATCTTAGCTCAAACAGCTGCAAAACCTGTTTTCCCAGCACGGAGACCTTGAGTTCTATAATATAAGGCCATAAACATGTTTGTCTGAGTCTTCTATCAAAAGTTACAGCTATTCATATGAAGTTGTACAAAAACGCTTAATTTCGCCAAGACAGTGCGTTTCTCACTGTTACATGCATTTGAATGGGGAACTCGACCGAAACAAAGTATAAGTTTTCATTATGTGAATAACTTGGAAATCTTAGCTCAAACAGCTGCAAAACCTGTTTTCCCAGCACGGGGACCTTGAGTTCTATAATATAAGGCCATAAACATGTTTGTCTGAGTCTTCTATCAAAAGTTACAGCTATTTCTATGAAGTTGTACAAAAACGCTTAATTTCGCCAAGACAGTGCGTTTCTCACTGTTACATGCATTTGAATGGGGAACTCGACCGAAACAAAGTATAGGTTTTCATTATGTGAATAACTTGGAAATCTTAGCTCAAACAGCTGCAAAACCTGTTTTCCCAGCACGGGAACCTTGAGTTCTATAAGATAAAGCCATAAACATGTGTATCCGAGTCTTCTATCAAAAGTTACAGCTATTCATATGAAGTTGTACAAAAACGCTTTCTTTCGCCAAGACAGTGCGTTTCTCACTGTTACATGCATTTGAATGGGGAACTCGACCGAAACAAAGTATAGGTTTTCATTATGTGAATAACTTGGAAATCTTAGCTCAAACAGCTGCAAAATCTGTTTTCCCAGCACGGAGACCTTGAGTTCTATAATATAAGGCCATAAACATGTTTGTCTGAGTCTTCTATCAAAAGTTACAGCTATTTCTATGAAGTTGTACAAAAACGCTTAATTTCGCCAAGACAGTGCGTTTCTCACTGTTACATGCATTTGAATGGGGAACTCGACCGAAACAAAGTATAGGTTTTCATTATGTGAATAACTTGGAAATCTTAGCTCAAACAGCTGCAAAACCTGTTTGCCCAGCACGGGAACCTTGAGTTCTATAAGATAAAGCCATAAACATGTGTATCCGAGTCTTCTATCAAAAGTTACAGCTATTCATATGAAGTTGTACAAAAACGCTTTCTTTCGCCAAGACAGTGCGTTTCTCACTGTTACATGCATTTGAATGGGGAACTCGACCGAAACAAAGTATAGGTTTTCATTATGTGAATAACTTGGAAATCTTAGCTCAAACAGCTGCAAAACCTGTTTTCCCAGCACGGGGACCTTGAGTTCTATAATATAAGGCCATAAACATGTTTGTCTGAGTCTTCTATCAAAAGTTACAGCTATTTCTATGAAGTTGTACAAAAACGCTTTCTTTCGCCAAGACAGTGCGTTTCTCACTGTTACATGCATTTGAATGGGGAACTCGACCGAAACAAAGTATAGGTTTTCATTATGTGAATAACTTGGAAATCTTAGCTCAAACAGCTGCAAAACCTGTTTTCCCAGCACGGGAACCTTGAGTTCTATAAGATAAAGCCATAAACATGTGTATCCGAGTCTTCTATCAAAAGTTACAGCTATTCATATGAAGTTGTACAAAAACGCTTTCTTTCGCCAAGACAGTGCGTTTCTCACTGTTACATGCATTTGAATGGGGAACTCGACCGAAACAAAGTATAGGTTTTCATTATGTGAATAACTTGGAAATCTTAGCTCAAACAGCTGCAAAACCTGTTTTCCCAGCACGGAGACCTTGAGTTCTATAAGATAAAGCCATAAACATGTGTATCCGAGTCTTCTATCAAAAGTTACAGCTATTCATATGAAGTTGTACAAAAACGCTTTCTTTCGCCAAGACAGTGCGTTTCTCACTGTTACATGCATTTGAATGGGGAACTCGACCGAAACAAAGTATAGGTTTTCATTATGTGAATAACTTGGAAATCTTAGCTCAAACAGCTGCAAAACCTGTTTTCCCAGCACGGGAACCTTGAGTTCTATAAGATAAAGCCATAAACATGTGTATCCGAGTCTTCTATCAAAAGTTACAGCTATTCATATGAAGTTGTACAAAAACGCTTTCTTTCGCCAAGACAGTGCGTTTCTCACTGTTACATGCATTTGAATGGGGAACTCGACCGAAACAAAGTATAGGTTTTCATTATGTGAATAACTTGGAAATCTTAGCTCAAACAGCTGCAAAACCTGTTTTCCCAGCACGGAGACCTTGAGTTCTATAATATAAGGCCATAAACATGTTTGTCTGAGTCTTCTATCAAAAGTTACAGCTATTCATATGAAGTTGTACAAAAACGCTTAATTTCGCCAAGACAGTGCGTTTCTCACTGTTACATGCATTTGAATGGGGAACTCGACCGAAACAAAGTATAAGTTTTCATTATGTGAATAACTTGGAAATCTTAGCTCAAACAGCTGCAAAACCTGTTTTCCCAGCACGGGGACCTTGAGTTCTATAATATAAGGCCATAAACATGTTTGTCTGAGTCTTCTATCAAAAGTTACAGCTATTTCTATGAAGTTGTACAAAAACGCTTAATTTCGCCAAGACAGTGCGTTTCTCACTGTTACATGCATTTGAATGGGGAACTCGACCGAAACAAAGTATAGGTTTTCATTATGTGAATAACTTGGAAATCTTAGCTCAAACAGCTGCAAAACCTGTTTTCCCAGCACGGGAACCTTGAGTTCTATAAGATAAAGCCATAAACATGTGTATCCGAGTCTTCTATCAAAAGTTACAGCTATTCATATGAAGTTGTACAAAAACGCTTTCTTTCGCCAAGACAGTGCGTTTCTCACTGTTACATGCATTTGAATGGGGAACTCGACCGAAACAAAGTATAGGTTTTCATTATGTGAATAACTTGGAAATCTTAGCTCAAACAGCTGCAAAATCTGTTTTCCCAGCACGGAGACCTTGAGTTCTATAATATAAGGCCATAAACATGTTTGTCTGAGTCTTCTATCAAAAGTTACAGCTATTTCTATGAAGTTGTACAAAAACGCTTAATTTCGCCAAGACAGTGCGTTTCTCACTGTTACATGCATTTGAATGGGGAACTCGACCGAAACAAAGTATAGGTTTTCATTATGTGAATAACTTGGAAATCTTAGCTCAAACAGCTGCAAAACCTGTTTGCCCAGCACGGGAACCTTGAGTTCTATAAGATAAAGCCATAAACATGTGTATCCGAGTCTTCTATCAAAAGTTACAGCTATTCATATGAAGTTGTACAAAAACGCTTTCTTTCGCCAAGACAGTGCGTTTCTCACTGTTACATGCATTTGAATGGGGAACTCGACCGAAACAAAGTATAGGTTTTCATTATGTGAATAACTTGGAAATCTTAGCTCAAACAGCTGCAAAACCTGTTTTCCCAGCACGGGGACCTTGAGTTCTATAATATAAGGCCATAAACATGTTTGTCTGAGTCTTCTATCAAAAGTTACAGCTATTTCTATGAAGTTGTACAAAAACGCTTTCTTTCGCCAAGACAGTGCGTTTCTCACTGTTACATGCATTTGAATGGGGAACTCGACCGAAACAAAGTATAGGTTTTCATTATGTGAATAACTTGGAAATCTTAGCTCAAACAGCTGCAAAACCTGTTTTCCCAGCACGGGAACCTTGAGTTCTATAAGATAAAGCCATAAACATGTGTATCCGAGTCTTCTATCAAAAGTTACAGCTATTCATATGAAGTTGTACAAAAACGCTTTCTTTCGCCAAGACAGTGCGTTTCTCACTGTTACATGCATTTGAATGGGGAACTCGACCGAAACAAAGTATAGGTTTTCATTATGTGAATAACTTGGAAATCTTAGCTCAAACAGCTGCAAAACCTGTTTTCCCAGCACGGAGACCTTGAGTTCTATAAGATAAAGCCATAAACATGTGTATCCGAGTCTTCTATCAAAAGTTACAGCTATTCATATGAAGTTGTACAAAAACGCTTTCTTTCGCCAAGACAGTGCGTTTCTCACTGTTACATGCATTTGAATGGGGAACTCGACCGAAACAAAGTATAGGTTTTCATTATGTGAATAACTTGGAAATCTTAGCTCAAACAGCTGCAAAACCTGTTTTCCCAGCACGGGAACCTTGAGTTCTATAAGATAAAGCCATAAACATGTGTATCCGAGTCTTCTATCAAAAGTTACAGCTATTCATATGAAGTTGTACAAAAACGCTTTCTTTCGCCAAGACAGTGCGTTTCTCACTGTTACATGCATTTGAATGGGGAACTCGACCGAAACAAAGTATAGGTTTTCATTATGTGAATAACTTGGAAATCTTAGCTCAAACAGCTGCAAAACCTGTTTTCCCAGCACGGAGACCTTGAGTTCTATAATATAAGGCCATAAACATGTTTGTCTGAGTCTTCTATCAAAAGTTACAGCTATTCATATGAAGTTGTACAAAAACGCTTAATTTCGCCAAGACAGTGCGTTTCTCACTGTTACATGCATTTGAATGGGGAACTCGACCGAAACAAAGTATAAGTTTTCATTATGTGAATAACTTGGAAATCTTAGCTCAAACAGCTGCAAAACCTGTTTTCCCAGCACGGGGACCTTGAGTTCTATAATATAAGGCCATAAACATGTTTGTCTGAGTCTTCTATCAAAAGTTACAGCTATTTCTATGAAGTTGTACAAAAACGCTTAATTTCGCCAAGACAGTGCGTTTCTCACTGTTACATGCATTTGAATGGGGAACTCGACCGAAACAAAGTATAGGTTTTCATTATGTGAATAACTTGGAAATCTTAGCTCAAACAGCTGCAAAACCTGTTTTCCCAGCACGGGAACCTTGAGTTCTATAAGATAAAGCCATAAACATGTGTATCCGAGTCTTCTATCAAAAGTTACAGCTATTCATATGAAGTTGTACAAAAACGCTTTCTTTCGCCAAGACAGTGCGTTTCTCACTGTTACATGCATTTGAATGGGGAACTCGACCGAAACAAAGTATAGGTTTTCATTATGTGAATAACTTGGAAATCTTAGCTCAAACAGCTGCAAAATCTGTTTTCCCAGCACGGAGACCTTGAGTTCTATAATATAAGGCCATAAACATGTTTGTCTGAGTCTTCTATCAAAAGTTACAGCTATTTCTATGAAGTTGTACAAAAACGCTTAATTTCGCCAAGACAGTGCGTTTCTCACTGTTACATGCATTTGAATGGGGAACTCGACCGAAACAAAGTATAGGTTTTCATTATGTGAATAACTTGGAAATCTTAGCTCAAACAGCTGCAAAACCTGTTTGCCCAGCACGGGAACCTTGAGTTCTATAAGATAAAGCCATAAACATGTGTATCCGAGTCTTCTATCAAAAGTTACAGCTATTCATATGAAGTTGTACAAAAACGCTTTCTTTCGCCAAGACAGTGCGTTTCTCACTGTTACATGCATTTGAATGGGGAACTCGACCGAAACAAAGTATAGGTTTTCATTATGTGAATAACTTGGAAATCTTAGCTCAAACAGCTGCAAAACCTGTTTGCCCAGCACGGGAACCTTGAGTTCTATAAGATAAAGCCATAAACATGTGTATCCGAGTCTTCTATCAAAAGTTACAGCTATTTCTATGAAGTTGTACAAAAACGCTTTCTTTCGCCAAGACAGTGCGTTTCTCACTGTTACATGCATTTGAATGGGGAACTCGACCGAAACAAAGTATAGGTTTTCATTATGTGAATAACTTGGAAATCTTAGCTCAAACAGCTGCAAAACCTGTTTTCCCAGCACGGGGACCTTGAGTTCTATAATATAAGGCCATAAACATGTTTGTCTGAGTCTTCTATCAAAAGTTACAGCTATTTCTATGAAGTTGTACAAAAACGCTTTCTTTCGCCAAGACAGTGCGTTTCTCACTGTTACATGCATTTGAATGGGGAACTCGACCGAAACAAAGTATAGGTTTTCATTATGTGAATAACTTGGAAATCTTAGCTCAAACAGCTGCAAAACCTGTTTTCCCAGCACGGGAACCTTGAGTTCTATAAGATAAAGCCATAAACATGTGTATCCGAGTCTTCTATCAAAAGTTACAGCTATTCATATGAAGTTGTACAAAAACGCTTTCTTTCGCCAAGACAGTGCGTTTCTCACTGTTACATGCATTTGAATGGGGAACTCGACCGAAACAAAGTATAGGTTTTCATTATGTGAATAACTTGGAAATCTTAGCTCAAACAGCTGCAAAACCTGTTTTCCCAGCACGGAGACCTTGAGTTCTATAAGATAAAGCCATAAACATGTGTATCCGAGTCTTCTATCAAAAGTTACAGCTATTCATATGAAGTTGTACAAAAACGCTTTCTTTCGCCAAGACAGTGCGTTTCTCACTGTTACATGCATTTGAATGGGGAACTCGACCGAAACAAAGTATAGGTTTTCATTATGTGAATAACTTGGAAATCTTAGCTCAAACAGCTGCAAAACCTGTTTTCCCAGCACGGGAACCTTGAGTTCTATAAGATAAAGCCATAAACATGTGTATCCGAGTCTTCTATCAAAAGTTACAGCTATTCATATGAAGTTGTACAAAAACGCTTTCTTTCGCCAAGACAGTGCGTTTCTCACTGTTACATGCATTTGAATGGGGAACTCGACCGAAACAAAGTATAGGTTTTCATTATGTGAATAACTTGGAAATCTTAGCTCAAACAGCTGCAAAACCTGTTTTCCCAGCACGGAGACCTTGAGTTCTATAATATAAGGCCATAAACATGTTTGTCTGAGTCTTCTATCAAAAGTTACAGCTATTCATATGAAGTTGTACAAAAACGCTTAATTTCGCCAAGACAGTGCGTTTCTCACTGTTACATGCATTTGAATGGGGAACTCGACCGAAACAAAGTATAAGTTTTCATTATGTGAATAACTTGGAAATCTTAGCTCAAACAGCTGCAAAACCTGTTTTCCCAGCACGGGGACCTTGAGTTCTATAATATAAGGCCATAAACATGTTTGTCTGAGTCTTCTATCAAAAGTTACAGCTATTTCTATGAAGTTGTACAAAAACGCTTAATTTCGCCAAGACAGTGCGTTTCTCACTGTTACATGCATTTGAATGGGGAACTCGACCGAAACAAAGTATAGGTTTTCATTATGTGAATAACTTGGAAATCTTAGCTCAAACAGCTGCAAAACCTGTTTTCCCAGCACGGGGACCTTGAGTTCTATAATATAAGGCCATAAACATGTTTGTCTGAGTCTTCTATCAAAAGTTACAGCTATTTCTATGAAGTTGTACAAAAACGCTTTCTTTCGCCAAGACAGTGCGTTTCTCACTGTTACATGCATTTGAATGGGGAACTCGACCGAAACAAAGTATAGGTTTTCATTATGTGAATAACTTGGAAATCTTAGCTCAAACAGCTGCAAAACCTGTTTTCCCAGCACGGGAACCTTGAGTTCTATAAGATAAAGCCATAAACATGTGTATCCGAGTCTTCTATCAAAAGTTACAGCTATTCATATGAAGTTGTACAAAAACGCTTTCTTTCGCCAAGACAGTGCGTTTCTCACTGTTACATGCATTTGAATGGGGAACTCGACCGAAACAAAGTATAGGTTTTCATTATGTGAATAACTTGGAAATCTTAGCTCAAACAGCTGCAAAACCTGTTTTCCCAGCACGGAGACCTTGAGTTCTATAAGATAAAGCCATAAACATGTGTATCCGAGTCTTCTATCAAAAGTTACAGCTATTCATATGAAGTTGTACAAAAACGCTTTCTTTCGCCAAGACAGTGCGTTTCTCACTGTTACATGCATTTGAATGGGGAACTCGACCGAAACAAAGTATAGGTTTTCATTATGTGAATAACTTGGAAATCTTAGCTCAAACAGCTGCAAAACCTGTTTTCCCAGCACGGGAACCTTGAGTTCTATAAGATAAAGCCATAAACATGTGTATCCGAGTCTTCTATCAAAAGTTACAGCTATTCATATGAAGTTGTACAAAAACGCTTTCTTTCGCCAAGACAGTGCGTTTCTCACTGTTACATGCATTTGAATGGGGAACTCGACCGAAACAAAGTATAGGTTTTCATTATGTGAATAACTTGGAAATCTTAGCTCAAACAGCTGCAAAACCTGTTTTCCCAGCACGGAGACCTTGAGTTCTATAATATAAGGCCATAAACATGTTTGTCTGAGTCTTCTATCAAAAGTTACAGCTATTCATATGAAGTTGTACAAAAACGCTTAATTTCGCCAAGACAGTGCGTTTCTCACTGTTACATGCATTTGAATGGGGAACTCGACCGAAACAAAGTATAAGTTTTCATTATGTGAATAACTTGGAAATCTTAGCTCAAACAGCTGCAAAACCTGTTTTCCCAGCACGGGGACCTTGAGTTCTATAATATAAGGCCATAAACATGTTTGTCTGAGTCTTCTATCAAAAGTTACAGCTATTTCTATGAAGTTGTACAAAAACGCTTAATTTCGCCAAGACAGTGCGTTTCTCACTGTTACATGCATTTGAATGGGGAACTCGACCGAAACAAAGTATAGGTTTTCATTATGTGAATAACTTGGAAATCTTAGCTCAAACAGCTGCAAAACCTGTTTTCCCAGCACGGGAACCTTGAGTTCTATAAGATAAAGCCATAAACATGTGTATCCGAGTCTTCTATCAAAAGTTACAGCTATTCATATGAAGTTGTACAAAAACGCTTTCTTTCGCCAAGACAGTGCGTTTCTCACTGTTACATGCATTTGAATGGGGAACTCGACCGAAACAAAGTATAGGTTTTCATTATGTGAATAACTTGGAAATCTTAGCTCAAACAGCTGCAAAATCTGTTTTCCCAGCACGGAGACCTTGAGTTCTATAATATAAGGCCATAAACATGTTTGTCTGAGTCTTCTATCAAAAGTTACAGCTATTTCTATGAAGTTGTACAAAAACGCTTAATTTCGCCAAGACAGTGCGTTTCTCACTGTTACATGCATTTGAATGGGGAACTCGACCGAAACAAAGTATAGGTTTTCATTATGTGAATAACTTGGAAATCTTAGCTCAAACAGCTGCAAAACCTGTTTGCCCAGCACGGGAACCTTGAGTTCTATAAGATAAAGCCATAAACATGTGTATCCGAGTCTTCTATCAAAAGTTACAGCTATTCATATGAAGTTGTACAAAAACGCTTTCTTTCGCCAAGACAGTGCGTTTCTCACTGTTACATGCATTTGAATGGGGAACTCGACCGAAACAAAGTATAGGTTTTCATTATGTGAATAACTTGGAAATCTTAGCTCAAACAGCTGCAAAACCTGTTTTCCCAGCACGGGAACCTTGAGTTCTATAAGATAAAGCCATAAACATGTGTATCCGAGTCTTCTATCAAAAGTTACAGCTATTCATATGAAGTTGTACAAAAACGCTTTCTTTCGCCAAGACAGTGCGTTTCTCACTGTTACATGCATTTGAATGGGGAACTCGACCGAAACAAAGTATAGGTTTTCATTATGTGAATAACTTGGAAATCTTAGCTCAAACAGCTGCAAAACCTGTTTTCCCAGCACGGAGACCTTGAGTTCTATAATATAAGGCCATAAACATGTTTGTCTGAGTCTTCTATCAAAAGTTACAGCTATTCATATGAAGTTGTACAAAAACGCTTAATTTCGCCAAGACAGTGCGTTTCTCACTGTTACATGCATTTGAATGGGGAACTCGACCGAAACAAAGTATAAGTTTTCATTATGTGAATAACTTGGAAATCTTAGCTCAAACAGCTGCAAAACCTGTTTTCCCAGCACGGGGACCTTGAGTTCTATAATATAAGGCCATAAACATGTTTGTCTGAGTCTTCTATCAAAAGTTACAGCTATTTCTATGAAGTTGTACAAAAACGCTTAATTTCGCCAAGACAGTGCGTTTCTCACTGTTACATGCATTTGAATGGGGAACTCGACCGAAACAAAGTATAGGTTTTCATTATGTGAATAACTTGGAAATCTTAGCTCAAACAGCTGCAAAACCTGTTTTCCCAGCACGGGAACCTTGAGTTCTATAAGATAAAGCCATAAACATGTGTATCCGAGTCTTCTATCAAAAGTTACAGCTATTCATATGAAGTTGTACAAAAACGCTTTCTTTCGCCAAGACAGTGCGTTTCTCACTGTTACATGCATTTGAATGGGGAACTCGACCGAAACAAAGTATAGGTTTTCATTATGTGAATAACTTGGAAATCTTAGCTCAAACAGCTGCAAAATCTGTTTTCCCAGCACGGAGACCTTGAGTTCTATAATATAAGGCCATAAACATGTTTGTCTGAGTCTTCTATCAAAAGTTACAGCTATTTCTATGAAGTTGTACAAAAACGCTTAATTTCGCCAAGACAGTGCGTTTCTCACTGTTACATGCATTTGAATGGGGAACTCGACCGAAACAAAGTATAGGTTTTCATTATGTGAATAACTTGGAAATCTTAGCTCAAACAGCTGCAAAACCTGTTTGCCCAGCACGGGAACCTTGAGTTCTATAAGATAAAGCCATAAACATGTGTATCCGAGTCTTCTATCAAAAGTTACAGCTATTCATATGAAGTTGTACAAAAACGCTTTCTTTCGCCAAGACAGTGCGTTTCTCACTGTTACATGCATTTGAATGGGGAACTCGACCGAAACAAAGTATAGGTTTTCATTATGTGAATAACTTGGAAATCTTAGCTCAAACAGCTGCAAAACCTGTTTTCCCAGCACGGGAACCTTGAGTTCTATAAGATAAAGCCATAAACATGTGTATCCGAGTCTTCTATCAAAAGTTACAGCTATTCATATGAAGTTGTACAAAAACGCTTTCTTTCGCCAAGACAGTGCGTTTCTCACTGTTACATGCATTTGAATGGGGAACTCGACCGAAACAAAGTATAGGTTTTCATTATGTGAATAACTTGGAAATCTTAGCTCAAACAGCTGCAAAACCTGTTTTCCCAGCACGGAGACCTTGAGTTCTATAAGATAAAGCCATAAACATGTGTATCCGAGTCTTCTATCAAAAGTTACAGCTATTCATATGAAGTTGTACAAAAACGCTTTCTTTCGCCAAGACAGTGCGTTTCTCACTGTTACATGCATTTGAATGGGGAACTCGACCGAAACAAAGTATAGGTTTTCATTATGTGAATAACTTGGAAATCTTAGCTCAAACAGCTGCAAAACCTGTTTTCCCAGCACGGAGACCTTGAGTTCTATAATATAAGGCCATAAACATGTTTGTCTGAGTCTTCTATCAAAAGTTACAGCTATTTCTATGAAGTTGTACAAAAACGCTTTCTTTCGCCAAGACAGTGCGTTTCTCACTGTTACATGCATTTGAATGGGGAACTCGACCGAAACAAAGTATAGGTTTTCATTATGTGAATAACTTGGAAATCTTAGCTCAAACAGCTGCAAAACCTGTTTTCCCAGCACGGGAACCTTGAGTTCTATAAGGTAAAGCCATAAACATGTGTATCCGAGTCTTCTATCAAAAGTTACAGCTATTCATATGAAGTTGTACAAAAACGCTTTCTTTCGCCAAGACAGTGCGTTTCTCACTGTTACATGCATTTGAATGGGGAACTCGACCGAAACAAAGTATATGTTTTCATTATGTGAATAACTTGGAAATCTTAGCTCAAACAGCTGCAAAACCTGTTTTCCCAGCACGGAGACCCTGAGTTCTATAATATAAGGCCATAAACATGTTTGTCTGAGTCTTCTATCAAAAGTTACAGCTATTCATATGAAGTTGTACAAAAACGCTTTCTTTCGCCAAGACAGTGCGTTTCTCACTGTTACATGCATTTGAATGGGGAACTCGACCGAAACAAAGTATAGGTTTTCATTATGTGAATAACTTGGAAATCTTAGCTCAAACAGCTGCAAAATCTGTTTTCCCAGCACGGAGACCTTGAGTTCTATAATATAAGGCCATAAACATGTTTGTCTGAGTCTTCTATCAAAAGTTACAGCTATTTCTATGAAGTTGTACAAAAACGCTTAATTTCGCCAAGACAGTGCGTTTCTCACTGTTACATGCATTTGAATGGGGAACTCGACCGAAACAAAGTATAGGTTTTCATTATGTGAATAACTTGGAAATCTTAGCTCAAACAGCTGCAAAACCTGTTTGCCCAGCACGGGAACCTTGAGTTCTATAAGATAAAGCCATAAACATGTGTATCCGAGTCTTCTATCAAAAGTTACAGCTATTCATATGAAGTTGTACAAAAACGCTTTCTTTCGCCAAGACAGTGCGTTTCTCACTGTTACATGCATTTGAATGGGGAACTCGACCGAAACAAAGTATAGGTTTTCATTATGTGAATAACTTGGAAATCTTAGCTCAAACAGCTGCAAAACCTGTTTTCCCAGCACGGGAACCTTGAGTTCTATAAGATAAAGCCATAAACATGTGTATCCGAGTCTTCTATCAAAAGTTACAGCTATTCATATGAAGTTGTACAAAAACGCTTTCTTTCGCCAAGACAGTGCGTTTCTCACTGTTACATGCATTTGAATGGGGAACTCGACCGAAACAAAGTATAGGTTTTCATTATGTGAATAACTTGGAAATCTTAGCTCAAACAGCTGCAAAACCTGTTTTCCCAGCACGGAGACCTTGAGTTCTATAAGATAAAGCCATAAACATGTGTATCCGAGTCTTCTATCAAAAGTTACAGCTATTCATATGAAGTTGTACAAAAACGCTTTCTTTCGCCAAGACAGTGCGTTTCTCACTGTTACATGCATTTGAATGGGGAACTCGACCGAAACAAAGTATAGGTTTTCATTATGTGAATAACTTGGAAATCTTAGCTCAAACAGCTGCAAAACCTGTTTTCCCAGCACGGAGACCCTGAGTTCTATAATATAAGGCCATAAACATGTTTGTCTGAGTCTTCTATCAAAAGTTACAGCTATTCATATGAAGTTGTACAAAAACGCTTTCTTTCGCCAAGACAGTGCGTTTCTCACTGTTACATGCATTTGAATGGGGAACTCGACCGAAACAAAGTATAGGTTTTCATTATGTGAATAACTTGGAAATCTTAGCTCAAACAGCTGCAAAACCTGTTTGCCCAGCACGGGAACCTTGAGTTCTATAAGATAAAGCCATAAACATGTGTATCCGAGTCTTCTATCAAAAGTTACAGCTATTCATATGAAGTTGTACAAAAACGCTTTCTTTCGCCAAGACAGTGCGTTTCTCACTGTTACATGCATTTGAATGGGGAACTCGACCGAAACAAAGTATAGGTTTTCATTATGTGAATAACTTGGAAATCTTAGCTCAAACAGCTGCAAAACCTGTTTTCCCAGCACGGGAACCTTGAGTTCTATAATATAAGGCCATAAACATGTTTGTCTGAGTCTTCTATCAAAAGTTACAGCTATTCATATGAAGTTGTACAAAAACGCTTAATTTCGCCAAGACAGTGCGTTTCTCACTGTTACATGCATTTGAATGGGGAACTCGACCGAAACAAAGTATAGGTTTTCATTATGTGAATAACTTGGAAATCTTAGCTCAAACAGCTGCAAAACCTGTTTGCCCAGCACGGAGACCTTGAGTTCTATAAGATAAAGCCATAAACATGTGTATCCGAGTCTTCTATCAAAAGTTACAGCTATTCATATGAAGTTGTACAAAAACGCTTTCTTTCGCCAAGACAGTGCGTTTCTCACTGTTACATGCATTTGAATGGGGAACTCGACCGAAACAAAGTATAGGTTTTCATTATGTGAATAACTTGGAAATCTTAGCTCAAACAGCTGCAAAACCTGTTTTCCCAGCACGGAGACCTTGAGTTCTATAAGATAAAGCCATAAACATGTGTATCCGAGTCTTCTATCAAAAGTTACAGCTATTCATATGAAGTTGTACAAAAACGCTTTCTTTCGCCAAGACAGTGCGTTTCTCACTGTTACATGCATTTGAATGGGGAACTCGACCGAAACAAAGTATAGGTTTTCATTATGTGAATAACTTGGAAATCTTAGCTCAAACAGCTGCAAAACCTGTTTTCCCAGCACGGAGACCTTGAGTTCTATAATATAAGGCCATAAACATGTTTGTCTGAGTCTTCTATCAAAAGTTACAGCTATTTCTATGAAGTTGTACAAAAACGCTTTCTTTCGCCAAGACAGTGCGTTTCTCACTGTTACATGCATTTGAATGGGGAACTCGACCGAAACAAAGTATAGGTTTTCATTATGTGAATAACTTGGAAATCTTAGCTCAAACAGCTGCAAAACCTGTTTTCCCAGCACGGGAACCTTGAGTTCTATAAGATAAAGCCATAAACATGTGTATCCGAGTCTTCTATCAAAAGTTACAGCTATTCATATGAAGTTGTACAAAAACGCTTTCTTTCGCCAAGACAGTGCGTTTCTCACTGTTACATGCATTTGAATGGGGAACTCGACCGAAACAAAGTATATGTTTTCATTATGTGAATAACTTGGAAATCTTAGCTCAAACAGCTGCAAAACCTGTTTTCCCAGCACGGAGACCCTGAGTTCTATAATATAAGGCCATAAACATGTTTGTCTGAGTCTTCTATCAAAAGTTACAGCTATTCATATGAAGTTGTACAAAAACGCTTTCTTTCGCCAAGACAGTGCGTTTCTCACTGTTACATGCATTTGAATGGGGAACTCGACCGAAACAAAGTATAGGTTTTCATTATGTGAATAACTTGGAAATCTTAGCTCAAACAGCTGCAAAACCTGTTTTCCCAGCACGGGAACCTTGAGTTCTATAAGATAAAGCCATAAACATGTGTATCCGAGTCTTCTATCAAAAGTTACAGCTATTCATATGAAGTTGTACAAAAACGCTTTCTTTCGCCAAGACAGTGCGTTTCTCACTGTTACATGCATTTGAATGGGGAACTCGACCGAAACAAAGTATAGGTTTTCATTATGTGAATAACTTGGAAATCTTAGCTCAAACAGCTGCAAAACCTGTTTTCCCAGCACGGAGACCTTGAGTTCTATAATATAAGGCCATAAACATGTTTGTCTGAGTCTTCTATCAAAAGTTACAGCTATTCATATGAAGTTGTACAAAAACGCTTAATTTCGCCAAGACAGTGCGTTTCTCACTGTTACATGCATTTGAATGGGGAACTCGACCGAAACAAAGTATAGGTTTTCATTATGTGAATAACTTGGAAATCTTAGCTCAAACAGCTGCAAAACCTGTTTGCCCAGCACGGGAACCTTGAGTTCTATAAGATAAAGCCATAAACATGTGTATCCGAGTCTTCTATCAAAAGTTACAGCTATTCATATGAAGTTGTACAAAAACGCTTTCTTTCGCCAAGACAGTGCGTTTCTCACTGTTACATGCATTTGAATGGGGAACTCGACCGAAACAAAGTATAGGTTTTCATTATGTGAATAACTTGGAAATCTTAGCTCAAACAGCTGCAAAACCTGTTTGCCCAGCACGGGAACCTTGAGTTCTATAAGATAAAGCCATAAACATGTGTATCCGAGTCTTCTATCAAAAGTTACAGCTATTCATATGAAGTTGTACAAAAACGCTTTCTTTCGCCAAGACAGTGCGTTTCTCACTGTTACATGCATTTGAATGGGGAACTCGACCGAAACAAAGTATATGTTTTCATTATGTGAATAACTTGGAAATCTTAGCTCAAACAGCTGCAAAACCTGTTTTCCCAGCACGGAGACCCTGAGTTCTATAATATAAGGCCATAAACATGTTTGTCTGAGTCTTCTATCAAAAGTTACAGCTATTCATATGAAGTTGTACAAAAACGCTTTCTTTCGCCAAGACAGTGCGTTTCTCACTGTTACATGCATTTGAATGGGGAACTCGACCGAAACAAAGTATAGGTTTTCATTATGTGAATAACTTGGAAATCTTAGCTCAAACAGCTGCAAAACCTGTTTGCCCAGCACGGGAACCTTGAGTTCTATAAGATAAAGCCATAAACATGTGTATCCGAGTCTTCTATCAAAAGTTACAGCTATTCATATGAAGTTGTACAAAAACGCTTTCTTTCGCCAAGACAGTGCGTTTCTCACTGTTACATGCATTTGAATGGGGAACTCGACCGAAACAAAGTATAGGTTTTCATTATGTGAATAACTTGGAAATCTTAGCTCAAACAGCTGCAAAATCTGTTTTCCCAGCACGGAGACCTTGAGTTCTATAATATAAGGCCATAAACATGTTTGTCTGAGTCTTCTATCAAAAGTTACAGCTATTTCTATGAAGTTGTACAAAAACGCTTTCTTTCGCCAAGACAGTGCGTTTCTCACTGTTACATGCATTTGAATGGGGAACTCGACCGAAACAAAGTATAGGTTTTCATTATGTGAATAACTTGGAAATCTTAGCTCAAACAGCTGCAAAACCTGTTTTCCCAGCACGGGAACCTTGAGTTCTATAAGATAAAGCCATAAACATGTGTATCCGAGTCTTCTATCAAAAGTTACAGCTATTCATATGAAGTTGTACAAAAACGCTTTCTTTCGCCAAGACAGTGCGTTTCTCACTGTTACATGCATTTGAATGGGGAACTCGACCGAAACAAAGTATATGTTTTCATTATGTGAATAACTTGGAAATCTTAGCTCAAACAGCTGCAAAACCTGTTTTCCCAGCACGGAGACCCTGAGTTCTATAATATAAGGCCATAAACATGTTTGTCTGAGTCTTCTATCAAAAGTTACAGCTATTCATATGAAGTTGTACAAAAACGCTTTCTTTCGCCAAGACAGTGCGTTTCTCACTGTTACATGCATTTGAATGGGGAACTCGACCGAAACAAAGTATAGGTTTTCATTATGTGAATAACTTGGAAATCTTAGCTCAAACAGCTGCAAAACCTGTTTTCCCAGCACGGGAACCTTGAGTTCTATAAGATAAAGCCATAAACATGTGTATCCGAGTCTTCTATCAAAAGTTACAGCTATTCATATGAAGTTGTACAAAAACGCTTTCTTTCGCCAAGACAGTGCGTTTCTCACTGTTACATGCATTTGAATGGGGAACTCGACCGAAACAAAGTATAGGTTTTCATTATGTGAATAACTTGGAAATCTTAGCTCAAACAGCTGCAAAACCTGTTTTCCCAGCACGGAGACCTTGAGTTCTATAATATAAGGCCATAAACATGTTTGTCTGAGTCTTCTATCAAAAGTTACAGCTATTCATATGAAGTTGTACAAAAACGCTTAATTTCGCCAAGACAGTGCGTTTCTCACTGTTACATGCATTTGAATGGGGAACTCGACCGAAACAAAGTATAGGTTTTCATTATGTGAATAACTTGGAAATCTTAGCTCAAACAGCTGCAAAACCTGTTTGCCCAGCACGGGAACCTTGAGTTCTATAAGATAAAGCCATAAACATGTGTATCCGAGTCTTCTATCAAAAGTTACAGCTATTCATATGAAGTTGTACAAAAACGCTTTCTTTCGCCAAGACAGTGCGTTTCTCACTGTTACATGCATTTGAATGGGGAACTCGACCGAAACAAAGTATAGGTTTTCATTATGTGAATAACTTGGAAATCTTAGCTCAAACAGCTGCAAAACCTGTTTGCCCAGCACGGGAACCTTGAGTTCTATAAGATAAAGCCATAAACATGTGTATCCGAGTCTTCTATCAAAAGTTACAGCTATTCATATGAAGTTGTACAAAAACGCTTTCTTTCGCCAAGACAGTGCGTTTCTCACTGTTACATGCATTTGAATGGGGAACTCGACCGAAACAAAGTATATGTTTTCATTATGTGAATAACTTGGAAATCTTAGCTCAAACAGCTGCAAAACCTGTTTTCCCAGCACGGAGACCCTGAGTTCTATAATATAAGGCCATAAACATGTTTGTCTGAGTCTTCTATCAAAAGTTACAGCTATTCATATGAAGTTGTACAAAAACGCTTTCTTTCGCCAAGACAGTGCGTTTCTCACTGTTACATGCATTTGAATGGGGAACTCGACCGAAACAAAGTATAGGTTTTCATTATGTGAATAACTTGGAAATCTTAGCTCAAACAGCTGCAAAACCTGTTTGCCCAGCACGGGAACCTTGAGTTCTATAAGATAAAGCCATAAACATGTGTATCCGAGTCTTCTATCAAAAGTTACAGCTATTCATATGAAGTTGTACAAAAACGCTTTCTTTCGCCAAGACAGTGCGTTTCTCACTGTTACATGCATTTGAATGGGGAACTCGACCGAAACAAAGTATAGGTTTTCATTATGTGAATAACTTGGAAATCTTAGCTCAAACAGCTGCAAAATCTGTTTTCCCAGCACGGAGACCTTGAGTTCTATAATATAAGGCCATAAACATGTTTGTCTGAGTCTTCTATCAAAAGTTACAGCTATTTCTATGAAGTTGTACAAAAACGCTTTCTTTCGCCAAGACAGTGCGTTTCTCACTGTTACATGCATTTAAATGGGGAACTCGACCGAAACAAAGTATAGGTTTTCATTATGTGAATAACTTGGAAATCTTAGCTCAAACAGCTGCAAAACCTGTTTTCCCAGCACGGGAACCTTGAGTTCTATAAGATAAAGCCATAAACATGTGTATCCGAGTCTTCTATCAAAAGTTACAGCTATTCATATGAAGTTGTACAAAAACGCTTTCTTTCGCCAAGACAGTGCG
Source organism: Diplotaxodon limnothrissa (assembly GCF_057381915.1). Taxonomy (NCBI): domain Eukaryota; kingdom Metazoa; phylum Chordata; class Actinopteri; order Cichliformes; family Cichlidae; genus Diplotaxodon; species Diplotaxodon limnothrissa. Next base: position 4,888,433 of record NC_140603.1, read on the forward strand.
TTTCTCACTGTTACATGCATTTGAATGGGGAACTCGACCGAAACAAAGTATAGGTTTTCATTATGTGAATAACTTGGAAATCTTAGCTCAAACAGCTGCAAAACCTGTTTTCCCAGCACGGGGACCTTGAGTTCTATAATATAAGGCCATAAACATGTTTGTCTGAGTCTTCTATCAAAAGTTACAGCTATTTCTATGAAGTTGTACAAAAACGCTTTCTTTCGCCAAGACAGTGCGTTTCTCACTGTTACATGCATTTGAATGGGGAACTCGACCGAAACAAAGTATAGGTTTTCATTATGTGAATAACTTGGAAATCTTAGCTCAAACAGCTGCAAAACCTGTTTGCCCAGCACGGAAACCTTGAGTTCTATAAGATAAAGCCATAAACATGTGTATCCGAGTCTTCTATCAAAAGTTACAGCTATTCATATGAAGTTGTACAAAAACGCTTTCTTTCGCCAAGACAGTGCGTTTCTCACTGTTACATGCATTTGAATGGGGAACTCGACCGAAACAAAGTATAGGTTTTCATTATGTGAATAACTTGGAAATCTTAGCTCAAACAGCTGCAAAACCTGTTTGCCCAGCACGGGAACCTTGAGTTCTATAAGATAAAGCCATAAACATGTGTATCCGAGTCTTCTATCAAAAGTTACAGCTATTCATATGAAGTTGTACAAAAACGCTTTCTTTCGCCAAGACAGTGCGTTTCTCACTGTTACATGCATTTGAATGGGGAACTCGACCGAAACAAAGTATAGGTTTTCATTATGTGAATAACTTGGAAATCTTAGCTCAAACAGCTGCAAAACCTGTTTTCCCAGCACGGGAACCTTGAGTTCTATAAGATAAAGCCATAAACATGTGTATCCGAGTCTTCTATCAAAAGTTACAGCTATTCATATGAAGTTGTACAAAAACGCTTTCTTTCGCCAAGACAGTGCGTTTCTCACTGTTACATGCATTTGAATGGGGAACTCGACCGAAACAAAGTATAGGTTTTCATTATGTGAATAACTTGGAAATCTTAGCTCAAACAGCTGCAAAACCTGTTTGCCCAGCACGGGAACCTTGAGTTCTATAAGATAAAGCCATAAACATGTGTATCCGAGTCTTCTATCAAAAGTTACAGCTATTCATATGAAGTTGTACAAAAACGCTTTCTTTCGCCAAGACAGTGCGTTTCTCACTGTTACATGCATTTGAATGGGGAACTCGACCGAAACAAAGTATAGGTTTTCATTATGTGAATAACTTGGAAATCTTAGCTCAAACAGCTGCAAAACCTGTTTTCCCAGCACGGGAACCTTGAGTTCTATAAGATAAAGCCATAAACATGTGTATCCGAGTCTTCTATCAAAAGTTACAGCTATTCATATGAAGTTGTACAAAAACGCTTTCTTTCGCCAAGACAGTGCGTTTCTCACTGTTACATGCATTTGAATGGGGAACTCGACCGAAACAAAGTATATGTTTTCATTATGTGAATAACTTGGAAATCTTAGCTCAAACAGCTGCAAAACCTGTTTTCCCAGCACGGAGACCCTGAGTTCTATAATATAAGGCCATAAACATGTTTGTCTGAGTCTTCTATCAAAAGTTACAGCTATTCATATGAAGTTGTACAAAAACGCTTTCTTTCGCCAAGACAGTGCGTTTCTCACTGTTACATGCATTTGAATGGGGAACTCGACCGAAACAAAGTATAGGTTTTCATTATGTGAATAACTTGGAAATCTTAGCTCAAACAGCTGCAAAACCTGTTTTCCCAGCACGGGAACCTTGAGTTCTATAAGATAAAGCCATAAACATGTGTATCCGAGTCTTCTATCAAAAGTTACAGCTATTCATATGAAGTTGTACAAAAACGCTTTCTTTCGCCAAGACAGTGCGTTTCTCACTGTTACATGCATTTGAATGGGGAACTCGACCGAAACAAAGTATAGGTTTTCATTATGTGAATAACTTGGAAATCTTAGCTCAAACAGCTGCAAAACCTGTTTTCCCAGCACGGGGACCTTGAGTTCTATAATATAAGGCCATAAACATGTTTGTCTGAGTCTTCTATCAAAAGTTACAGCTATTTCTATGAAGTTGTACAAAAACGCTTAATTTCGCCAAGACAGTGCGTTTCTCACTGTTACATGCATTTGAATGGGGAACTCGACCGAAACAAAGTATAGGTTTTCATTATGTGAATAACTTGGAAATCTTAGCTCAAACAGCTGCAAAACCTGTTTTCCCAGCACGGGAACCTTGAGTTCTATAAGATAAAGCCATAAACATGTGTATCCGAGTCTTCTATCAAAAGTTACAGCTATTCATATGAAGTTGTACAAAAACGCTTTCTTTCGCCAAGACAGTGCGTTTCTCACTGTTACATGCATTTGAATGGGGAACTCGACCGAAACAAAGTATAGGTTTTCATTATGTGAATAACTTGGAAATCTTAGCTCAAACAGCTGCAAAACCTGTTTGCCCAGCACGGGAACCTTGAGTTCTATAAGATAAAGCCATAAACATGTGTATCCGAGTCTTCTATCAAAAGTTACAGCTATTCATATGAAGTTGTACAAAAACGCTTTCTTTCGCCAAGACAGTGCGTTTCTCACTGTTACATGCATTTGAATGGGGAACTCGACCGAAACAAAGTATAGGTTTTCATTATGTGAATAACTTGGAAATCTTAGCTCAAACAGCTGCAAAACCTGTTTTCCCAGCACGGGAACCTTGAGTTCTATAAGATAAAGCCATAAACATGTGTATCCGAGTCTTCTATCAAAAGTTACAGCTATTCATATGAAGTTGTACAAAAACGCTTTCTTTCGCCAAGACAGTGCGTTTCTCACTGTTACATGCATTTGAATGGGGAACTCGACCGAAACAAAGTATAGGTTTTCATTATGTGAATAACTTGGAAATCTTAGCTCAAACAGCTGCAAAACCTGTTTGCCCAGCACGGGAACCTTGAGTTCTATAAGATAAAGCCATAAACATGTGTATCCGAGTCTTCTATCAAAAGTTACAGCTATTCATATGAAGTTGTACAAAAACGCTTTCTTTCGCCAAGACAGTGCGTTTCTCACTGTTACATGCATTTGAATGGGGAACTCGACCGAAACAAAGTATAGGTTTTCATTATGTGAATAACTTGGAAATCTTAGCTCAAACAGCTGCAAAACCTGTTTTCCCAGCACGGGAACCTTGAGTTCTATAAGATAAAGCCATAAACATGTGTATCCGAGTCTTCTATCAAAAGTTACAGCTATTCATATGAAGTTGTACAAAAACGCTTTCTTTCGCCAAGACAGTGCGTTTCTCACTGTTACATGCATTTGAATGGGGAACTCGACCGAAACAAAGTATAGGTTTTCATTATGTGAATAACTTGGAAATCTTAGCTCAAACAGCTGCAAAACCTGTTTTCCCAGCACGGGAACCTTGAGTTCTATAAGATAAAGCCATAAACATGTGTATCCGAGTCTTCTATCAAAAGTTACAGCTATTCATATGAAGTTGTACAAAAACGCTTTCTTTCGCCAAGACAGTGCGTTTCTCACTGTTACATGCATTTGAATGGGGAACTCGACCGAAACAAAGTATATGTTTTCATTATGTGAATAACTTGGAAATCTTAGCTCAAACAGCTGCAAAACCTGTTTTCCCAGCACGGAGACCCTGAGTTCTATAATATAAGGCCATAAACATGTTTGTCTGAGTCTTCTATCAAAAGTTACAGCTATTCATATGAAGTTGTACAAAAACGCTTTCTTTCGCCAAGACAGTGCGTTTCTCACTGTTACATGCATTTGAATGGGGAACTCGACCGAAACAAAGTATAGGTTTTCATTATGTGAATAACTTGGAAATCTTAGCTCAAACAGCTGCAAAACCTGTTTTCCCAGCACGGGAACCTTGAGTTCTATAAGATAAAGCCATAAACATGTGTATCCGAGTCTTCTATCAAAAGTTACAGCTATTCATATGAAGTTGTACAAAAACGCTTTCTTTCGCCAAGACAGTGCGTTTCTCACTGTTACATGCATTTGAATGGGGAACTCGACCGAAACAAAGTATAGGTTTTCATTATGTGAATAACTTGGAAATCTTAGCTCAAACAGCTGCAAAACCTGTTTTCCCAGCACGGGGACCTTGAGTTCTATAATATAAGGCCATAAACATGTTTGTCTGAGTCTTCTATCAAAAGTTACAGCTATTTCTATGAAGTTGTACAAAAACGCTTAATTTCGCCAAGACAGTGCGTTTCTCACTGTTACATGCATTTGAATGGGGAACTCGACCGAAACAAAGTATAGGTTTTCATTATGTGAATAACTTGGAAATCTTAGCTCAAACAGCTGCAAAACCTGTTTTCCCAGCACGGGAACCTTGAGTTCTATAAGATAAAGCCATAAACATGTGTATCCGAGTCTTCTATCAAAAGTTACAGCTATTCATATGAAGTTGTACAAAAACGCTTTCTTTCGCCAAGACAGTGCGTTTCTCACTGTTACATGCATTTGAATGGGGAACTCGACCGAAACAAAGTATAGGTTTTCATTATGTGAATAACTTGGAAATCTTAGCTCAAACAGCTGCAAAACCTGTTTTCCCAGCACGGGGACCTTGAGTTCTATAATATAAGGCCATAAACATGTTTGTCTGAGTCTTCTATCAAAAGTTACAGCTATTTCTATGAAGTTGTACAAAAACGCTTTCTTTCGCCAAGACAGTGCGTTTCTCACTGTTACATGCATTTGAATGGGGAACTCGACCGAAACAAAGTATAGGTTTTCATTATGTGAATAACTTGGAAATCTTAGCTCAAACAGCTGCAAAACCTGTTTGCCCAGCACGGAAACCTTGAGTTCTATAAGATAAAGCCATAAACATGTGTATCCGAGTCTTCTATCAAAAGTTACAGCTATTCATATGAAGTTGTACAAAAACGCTTTCTTTCGCCAAGACAGTGCGTTTCTCACTGTTACATGCATTTGAATGGGGAACTCGACCGAAACAAAGTATAGGTTTTCATTATGTGAATAACTTGGAAATCTTAGCTCAAACAGCTGCAAAACCTGTTTGCCCAGCACGGGAACCTTGAGTTCTATAAGATAAAGCCATAAACATGTGTATCCGAGTCTTCTATCAAAAGTTACAGCTATTCATATGAAGTTGTACAAAAACGCTTTCTTTCGCCAAGACAGTGCGTTTCTCACTGTTACATGCATTTGAATGGGGAACTCGACCGAAACAAAGTATAGGTTTTCATTATGTGAATAACTTGGAAATCTTAGCTCAAACAGCTGCAAAACCTGTTTTCCCAGCACGGGAACCTTGAGTTCTATAAGATAAAGCCATAAACATGTGTATCCGAGTCTTCTATCAAAAGTTACAGCTATTCATATGAAGTTGTACAAAAACGCTTTCTTTCGCCAAGACAGTGCGTTTCTCACTGTTACATGCATTTGAATGGGGAACTCGACCGAAACAAAGTATAGGTTTTCATTATGTGAATAACTTGGAAATCTTAGCTCAAACAGCTGCAAAACCTGTTTTCCCAGCACGGAGACCTTGAGTTCTATAATATAAGGCCATAAACATGTTTGTCTGAGTCTTCTATCAAAAGTTACAGCTATTCATATGAAGTTGTACAAAAACGCTTAATTTCGCCAAGACAGTGCGTTTCTCACTGTTACATGCATTTGAATGGGGAACTCGACCGAAACAAAGTATAGGTTTTCATTATGTGAATAACTTGGAAATCTTAGCTCAAACAGCTGCAAAACCTGTTTTCCCAGCACGGGAACCTTGAGTTCTATAAGATAAAGCCATAAACATGTGTATCCGAGTCTTCTATCAAAAGTTACAGCTATTCATATGAAGTTGTACAAAAACGCTTTCTTTCGCCAAGACAGTGCGTTTCTCACTGTTACATGCATTTGAATGGGGAACTCGACCGAAACAAAGTATATGTTTTCATTATGTGAATAACTTGGAAATCTTAGCTCAAACAGCTGCAAAACCTGTTTTCCCAGCACGGAGACCTTGAGTTCTATAATATAAGGCCATAAACATGTTTGTCTGAGTCTTCTATCAAAAGTTACAGCTATTCATATGAAGTTGTACAAAAACGCTTAATTTCGCCAAGACAGTGCGTTTCTCACTGTTACATGCATTTGAATGGGGAACTCGACCGAAACAAAGTATAGGTTTTCATTATGTGAATAACTTGGAAATCTTAGCTCAAACAGCTGCAAAACCTGTTTTCCCAGCACGGGAACCTTGAGTTCTATAAGATAAAGCCATAAACATGTGTATCCGAGTCTTCTATCAAAAGTTACAGCTATTCATATGAAGTTGTACAAAAACGCTTTCTTTCGCCAAGACAGTGCGTTTCTCACTGTTACATGCATTTGAATGGGGAACTCGACCGAAACAAAGTATAGGTTTTCATTATGTGAATAACTTGGAAATCTTAGCTCAAACAGCTGCAAAATCTGTTTTCCCAGCACGGAGACCTTGAGTTCTATAATATAAGGCCATAAACATGTTTGTCTGAGTCTTCTATCAAAAGTTACAGCTATTCATATGAAGTTGTACAAAAACGCTTTCTTTCGCCAAGACAGTGCGTTTCTCACTGTTACATGCATTTGAATGGGGAACTCGACCGAAACAAAGTATAGGTTTTCATTATGTGAATAACTTGGAAATCTTAGCTCAAACAGCTGCAAAACCTGTTTGCCCAGCACGGAAACCTTGAGTTCTATAAGATAAAGCCATAAACATGTGTATCCGAGTCTTCTATCAAAAGTTACAGCTATTCATATGAAGTTGTACAAAAACGCTTTCTTTCGCCAAGACAGTGCGTTTCTCACTGTTACATGCATTTGAATGGGGAACTCGACCGAAACAAAGTATAGGTTTTCATTATGTGAATAACTTGGAAATCTTAGCTCAAACAGCTGCAAAACCTGTTTTCCCAGCACGGGAACCTTGAGTTCTATAAGATAAAGCCATAAACATGTGTATCCGAGTCTTCTATCAAAAGTTACAGCTATTCATATGAAGTTGTACAAAAACGCTTTCTTTCGCCAAGACAGTGCGTTTCTCACTGTTACATGCATTTGAATGGGGAACTCGACCGAAACAAAGTATAGGTTTTCATTATGTGAATAACTTGGAAATCTTAGCTCAAACAGCTGCAAAACCTGTTTTCCCAGCACGGGGACCTTGAGTTCTATAATATAAGGCCATAAACATGTTTGTCTGAGTCTTCTATCAAAAGTTACAGCTATTTCTATGAAGTTGTACAAAAACGCTTAATTTCGCCAAGACAGTGCGTTTCTCACTGTTACATGCATTTGAATGGGGAACTCGACCGAAACAAAGTATAGGTTTTCATTATGTGAATAACTTGGAAATCTTAGCTCAAACAGCTGCAAAACCTGTTTTCCCAGCACGGGAACCTTGAGTTCTATAAGATAAAGCCATAAACATGTGTATCCGAGTCTTCTATCAAAAGTTACAGCTATTTCTATGAAGTTGTACAAAAACGCTTTCTTTCGCCAAGACAGTGCGTTTCTCACTGTTACATGCATTTGAATGGGGAACTCGACCGAAACAAAGTATAGGTTTTCATTATGTGAATAACTTGGAAATCTTAGCTCAAACAGCTGCAAAATCTGTTTTCCCAGCACGGAGACCTTGAGTTCTATAATATAAGGCCATAAACATGTTTGTCTGAGTCTTCTATCAAAAGTTACAGCTATTCATATGAAGTTGTACAAAAACGCTTTCTTTCGCCAAGACAGTGCGTTTCTCACTGTTACATGCATTTGAATGGGGAACTCGACCGAAACAAAGTATAGGTTTTCATTATGTGAATAACTTGGAAATCTTAGCTCAAACAGCTGCAAAACCTGTTTGCCCAGCACGGAAACCTTGAGTTCTATAAGATAAAGCCATAAACATGTGTATCCGAGTCTTCTATCAAAAGTTACAGCTATTCATATGAAGTTGTACAAAAACGCTTTCTTTCGCCAAGACAGTGCGTTTCTCACTGTTACATGCATTTGAATGGGGAACTCGACCGAAACAAAGTATAGGTTTTCATTATGTGAATAACTTGGAAATCTTAGCTCAAACAGCTGCAAAACCTGTTTTCCCAGCACGGGAACCTTGAGTTCTATAAGATAAAGCCATAAACATGTGTATCCGAGTCTTCTATCAAAAGTTACAGCTATTCATATGAAGTTGTACAAAAACGCTTTCTTTCGCCAAGACAGTGCGTTTCTCACTGTTACATGCATTTGAATGGGGAACTCGACCGAAACAAAGTATAGGTTTTCATTATGTGAATAACTTGGAAATCTTAGCTCAAACAGCTGCAAAACCTGTTTTCCCAGCACGGGGACCTTGAGTTCTATAATATAAGGCCATAAACATGTTTGTCTGAGTCTTCTATCAAAAGTTACAGCTATTTCTATGAAGTTGTACAAAAACGCTTAATTTCGCCAAGACAGTGCGTTTCTCACTGTTACATGCATTTGAATGGGGAACTCGACCGAAACAAAGTATAGGTTTTCATTATGTGAATAACTTGGAAATCTTAGCTCAAACAGCTGCAAAACCTGTTTTCCCAGCACGGGAACCTTGAGTTCTATAAGATAAAGCCATAAACATGTGTATCCGAGTCTTCTATCAAAAGTTACAGCTATTCATATGAAGTTGTACAAAAACGCTTTCTTTCGCCAAGACAGTGCGTTTCTCACTGTTACATGCATTTGAATGGGGAACTCGACCGAAACAAAGTATAGGTTTTCATTATGTGAATAACTTGGAAATCTTAGCTCAAACAGCTGCAAAACCTGTTTTCCCAGCACGGGGACCTTGAGTTCTATAATATAAGGCCATAAACATGTTTGTCTGAGTCTTCTATCAAAAGTTACAGCTATTTCTATGAAGTTGTACAAAAACGCTTTCTTTCGCCAAGACAGTGCGTTTCTCACTGTTACATGCATTTGAATGGGGAACTCGACCGAAACAAAGTATAGGTTTTCATTATGTGAATAACTTGGAAATCTTAGCTCAAACAGCTGCAAAACCTGTTTGCCCAGCACGGAAACCTTGAGTTCTATAAGATAAAGCCATAAACATGTGTATCCGAGTCTTCTATCAAAAGTTACAGCTATTCATATGAAGTTGTACAAAAACGCTTTCTTTCGCCAAGACAGTGCGTTTCTCACTGTTACATGCATTTGAATGGGGAACTCGACCGAAACAAAGTATAGGTTTTCATTATGTGAATAACTTGGAAATCTTAGCTCAAACAGCTGCAAAACCTGTTTTCCCAGCACGGGAACCTTGAGTTCTATAAGATAAAGCCATAAACATGTGTATCCGAGTCTTCTATCAAAAGTTACAGCTATTCATATGAAGTTGTACAAAAACGCTTTCTTTCGCCAAGACAGTGCGTTTCTCACTGTTACATGCATTTGAATGGGGAACTCGACCGAAACAAAGTATAGGTTTTCATTATGTGAATAACTTGGAAATCTTAGCTCAAACAGCTGCAAAACCTGTTTTCCCAGCACGGGGACCTTGAGTTCTATAATATAAGGCCATAAACATGTTTGTCTGAGTCTTCTATCAAAAGTTACAGCTATTTCTATGAAGTTGTACAAAAACGCTTAATTTCGCCAAGACAGTGCGTTTCTCACTGTTACATGCATTTGAATGGGGAACTCGACCGAAACAAAGTATAGGTTTTCATTATGTGAATAACTTGGAAATCTTAGCTCAAACAGCTGCAAAACCTGTTTTCCCAGCACGGGAACCTTGAGTTCTATAAGATAAAGCCATAAACATGTGTATCCGAGTCTTCTATCAAAAGTTACAGCTATTCATATGAAGTTGTACAAAAACGCTTTCTTTTGCCAAGACAGTGCGTTTCTCACTGTTACATGCATTTGAATGGGGAACTCGACCGAAACAAAGTATAGGTTTTCATTATGTGAATAACTTGGAAATCTTAGCTCAAACAGCTGCAAAACCTGTTTTCCCAGCACGGGGACCTTGAGTTCTATAATATAAGGCCATAAACATGTTTGTCTGAGTCTTCTATCAAAAGTTACAGCTATTTCTATGAAGTTGTACAAAAACGCTTTCTTTCGCCAAGACAGTGCGTTTCTCACTGTTACATGCATTTGAATGGGGAACTCGACCGAAACAAAGTATAGGTTTTCATTATGTGAATAACTTGGAAATCTTAGCTCAAACAGCTGCAAAACCTGTTTGCCCAGCACGGAAACCTTGAGTTCTATAAGATAAAGCCATAAACATGTGTATCCGAGTCTTCTATCAAAAGTTACAGCTATTCATATGAAGTTGTACAAAAACGCTTTCTTTCGCCAAGACAGTGCGTTTCTCACTGTTACATGCATTTGAATGGGGAACTCGACCGAAACAAAGTATAGGTTTTCATTATGTGAATAACTTGGAAATCTTAGCTCAAACAGCTGCAAAACCTGTTTGCCCAGCACGGGAACCTTGAGTTCTATAAGATAAAGCCATAAACATGTGTATCCGAGTCTTCTATCAAAAGTTACAGCTATTCATATGAAGTTGTACAAAAACGCTTTCTTTCGCCAAGACAGTGCGTTTCTCACTGTTACATGCATTTGAATGGGGAACTCGACCGAAACAAAGTATAGGTTTTCATTATGTGAATAACTTGGAAATCTTAGCTCAAACAGCTGCAAAACCTGTTTTCCCAGCACGGGAACCTTGAGTTCTATAAGATAAAGCCATAAACATGTGTATCCGAGTCTTCTATCAAAAGTTACAGCTATTCATATGAAGTTGTACAAAAACGCTTTCTTTCGCCAAGACAGTGCGTTTCTCACTGTTACATGCATTTGAATGGGGAACTCGACCGAAACAAAGTATAGGTTTTCATTATGTGAATAACTTGGAAATCTTAGCTCAAACAGCTGCAAAACCTGTTTTCCCAGCACGGAGACCTTGAGTTCTATAATATAAGGCCATAAACATGTTTGTCTGAGTCTTCTATCAAAAGTTACAGCTATTCATATGAAGTTGTACAAAAACGCTTAATTTCGCCAAGACAGTGCGTTTCTCACTGTTACATGCATTTGAATGGGGAACTCGACCGAAACAAAGTATAGGTTTTCATTATGTGAATAACTTGGAAATCTTAGCTCAAACAGCTGCAAAACCTGTTTTCCCAGCACGGGAACCTTGAGTTCTATAAGATAAAGCCATAAACATGTGTATCCGAGTCTTCTATCAAAAGTTACAGCTATTCATATGAAGTTGTACAAAAACGCTTTCTTTTGCCAAGACAGTGCGTTTCTCACTGTTACATGCATTTGAATGGGGAACTCGACCGAAACAAAGTATAGGTTTTCATTATGTGAATAACTTGGAAATCTTAGCTCAAACAGCTGCAAAACCTGTTTTCCCAGCACGGGGACCTTGAGTTCTATAATATAAGGCCATAAACATGTTTGTCTGAGTCTTCTATCAAAAGTTACAGCTATTTCTATGAAGTTGTACAAAAACGCTTTCTTTCGCCAAGACAGTGCGTTTCTCACTGTTACATGCATTTGAATGGGGAACTCGACCGAAACAAAGTATAGGTTTTCATTATGTGAATAACTTGGAAATCTTAGCTCAAACAGCTGCAAAACCTGTTTGCCCAGCACGGAAACCTTGAGTTCTATAAGATAAAGCCATAAACATGTGTATCCGAGTCTTCTATCAAAAGTTACAGCTATTCATATGAAGTTGTACAAAAACGCTTTCTTTCGCCAAGACAGTGCGTTTCTCACTGTTACATGCATTTGAATGGGGAACTCGACCGAAACAAAGTATAGGTTTTCATTATGTGAATAACTTGGAAATCTTAGCTCAAACAGCTGCAAAACCTGTTTGCCCAGCACGGGAACCTTGAGTTCTATAAGATAAAGCCATAAACATGTGTATCCGAGTCTTCTATCAAAAGTTACAGCTATTCATATGAAGTTGTACAAAAACGCTTTCTTTCGCCAAGACAGTGCGTTTCTCACTGTTACATGCATTTGAATGGGGAACTCGACCGAAACAAAGTATAGGTTTTCATTATGTGAATAACTTGGAAATCTTAGCTCAAACAGCTGCAAAACCTGTTTTCCCAGCACGGGAACCTTGAGTTCTATAAGATAAAGCCATAAACATGTGTATCCGAGTCTTCTATCAAAAGTTACAGCTATTCATATGAAGTTGTACAAAAACGCTTTCTTTCGCCAAGACAGTGCGTTTCTCACTGTTACATGCATTTGAATGGGGAACTCGACCGAAACAAAGTATAGGTTTTCATTATGTGAATAACTTGGAAATCTTAGCTCAAACAGCTGCAAAACCTGTTTTCCCAGCACGGAGACCTTGAGTTCTATAATATAAGGCCATAAACATGTTTGTCTGAGTCTTCTATCAAAAGTTACAGCTATTCATATGAAGTTGTACAAAAACGCTTAATTTCGCCAAGACAGTGCGTTTCTCACTGTTACATGCATTTGAATGGGGAACTCGACCGAAACAAAGTATAGGTTTTCATTATGTGAATAACTTGGAAATCTTAGCTCAAACAGCTGCAAAACCTGTTTTCCCAGCACGGGAACCTTGAGTTCTATAAGATAAAGCCATAAACATGTGTATCCGAGTCTTCTATCAAAAGTTACAGCTATTCATATGAAGTTGTACAAAAACGCTTTCTTTCGCCAAGACAGTGCGTTTCTCACTGTTACATGCATTTGAATGGGGAACTCGACCGAAACAAAGTATATGTTTTCATTATGTGAATAACTTGGAAATCTTAGCTCAAACAGCTGCAAAACCTGTTTTCCCAGCACGGAGACCCTGAGTTCTATAATATAAGGCCATAAACATGTTTGTCTGAGTCTTCTATCAAAAGTTACAGCTATTCATATGAAGTTGTACAAAAACGCTTTCTTTCGCCAAGACAGTGCGTTTCTCACTGTTACATGCATTTGAATGGGGAACTCGACCGAAACAAAGTATAGGTTTTCATTATGTGAATAACTTGGAAATCTTAGCTCAAACAGCTGCAAAACCTGTTTTCCCAGCACGGGAACCTTGAGTTCTATAAGATAAAGCCATAAACATGTGTATCCGAGTCTTCTATCAAAAGTTACAGCTATTCATATGAAGTTGTACAAAAACGCTTTCTTTCGCCAAGACAGTGCGTTTCTCACTGTTACATGCATTTGAATGGGGAACTCGACCGAAACAAAGTATATGTTTTCATTATGTGAATAACTTGGAAATCTTAGCTCAAACAGCTGCAAAACCTGTTTTCCCAGCACGGAGACCCTGAGTTCTATAATATAAGGCCATAAACATGTTTGTCTGAGTCTTCTATCAAAAGTTACAGCTATTCATATGAAGTTGTACAAAAACGCTTTCTTTCGCCAAGACAGTGCGTTTCTCACTGTTACATGCATTTGAATGGGGAACTCGACCGAAACAAAGTATAGGTTTTCATTATGTGAATAACTTGGAAATCTTAGCTCAAACAGCTGCAAAACCTGTTTGCCCAGCACGGGAACCTTGAGTTCTATAAGATAAAGCCATAAACATGTGTATCCGAGTCTTCTATCAAAAGTTACAGCTATTCATATGAAGTTGTACAAAAACGCTTTCTTTCGCCAAGACAGTGCGTTTCTCACTGTTACATGCATTTGAATGGGGAACTCGACCGAAACAAAGTATAGGTTTTCATTATGTGAATAACTTGGAAATCTTAGCTCAAACAGCTGCAAAATCTGTTTTCCCAGCACGGAGACCTTGAGTTCTATAATATAAGGCCATAAACATGTTTGTCTGAGTCTTCTATCAAAAGTTACAGCTATTCATATGAAGTTGTACAAAAACGCTTTCTTTCGCCAAGACAGTGCGTTTCTCACTGTTACATGCATTTGAATGGGGAACTCGACCGAAACAAAGTATAGGTTTTCATTATGTGAATAACTTGGAAATCTTAGCTCAAACAGCTGCAAAACCTGTTTTCCCAGCACGGGAACCTTGAGTTCTATAAGATAAAGCCATAAACATGTGTATCCGAGTCTTCTATCAAAAGTTACAGCTATTCATATGAAGTTGTACAAAAACGCTTTCTTTCGCCAAGACAGTGCGTTTCTCACTGTTACATGCATTTGAATGGGGAACTCGACCGAAACAAAGTATAGGTTTTCATTATGTGAATAACTTGGAAATCTTAGCTCAAACAGCTGCAAAACCTGTTTTCCCAGCACGGAGACCTTGAGTTCTATAATATAAGGCCATAAACATGTTTGTCTGAGTCTTCTATCAAAAGTTACAGCTATTCATATGAAGTTGTACAAAAACGCTTTCTTTCGCCAAGACAGTGCGTTTCTCACTGTTACATGCATTTGAATGGGGAACTCGACCGAAACAAAGTATAGGTTTTCATTATGTGAATAACTTGGAAATCTTAGCTCAAACAGCTGCAAAACCTGTTTGCCCAGCACGGGAACCTTGAGTTCTATAAGATAAAGCCATAAACATGTGTATCCGAGTCTTCTATCAAAAGTTACAGCTATTCATATGAAGTTGTACAAAAACGCTTTCTTTCGCCAAGACAGTGCGTTTCTCACTGTTACATGCATTTGAATGGGGAACTCGACCGAAACAAAGTATAGGTTTTCATTATGTGAATAACTTGGAAATCTTAGCTCAAACAGCTGCAAAATCTGTTTTCCCAGCACGGAGACCTTGAGTTCTATAATATAAGGCCATAAACATGTTTGTCTGAGTCTTCTATCAAAAGTTACAGCTATTTCTATGAAGTTGTACAAAAACGCTTTCTTTCGCCAAGACAGTGCGTTTCTCACTGTTACATGCATTTGAATGGGGAACTCGACCGAAACAAAGTATAGGTTTTCATTATGTGAATAACTTGGAAATCTTAGCTCAAACAGCTGCAAAACCTGTTTGCCCAGCACGGGAACCTTGAGTTCTATAAGATAAAGCCATAAACATGTGTATCCGAGTCTTCTATCAAAAGTTACAGCTATTCATATGAAGTTGTACAAAAACGCTTTCTTTCGCCAAGACAGTGCGTTTCTCACTGTTACATGCATTTGAATGGGGAACTCGACCGAAACAAAGTATAGGTTTTCATTATGTGAATAACTTGGAAATCTTAGCTCAAACAGCTGCAAAACCTGTTTTCCCAGCACGGGAACCTTGAGTTCTATAAGATAAAGCCATAAACATGTGTATCCGAGTCTTCTATCAAAAGTTACAGCTATTCATATGAAGTTGTACAAAAACGCTTTCTTTCGCCAAGACAGTGCGTTTCTCACTGTTACATGCATTTGAATGGGGAACTCGACCGAAACAAAGTATAGGTTTTCATTATGTGAATAACTTGGAAATCTTAGCTCAAACAGCTGCAAAACCTGTTTTCCCAGCACGGAGACCTTGAGTTCTATAATATAAGGCCATAAACATGTTTGTCTGAGTCTTCTATCAAAAGTTACAGCTATTCATATGAAGTTGTACAAAAACGCTTTCTTTCGCCAAGACAGTGCGTTTCTCACTGTTACATGCATTTGAATGGGGAACTCGACCGAAACAAAGTATAGGTTTTCATTATGTGAATAACTTGGAAATCTTAGCTCAAACAGCTGCAAAACCTGTTTTCCCAGCACGGGAACCTTGAGTTCTATAAGATAAAGCCATAAACATGTGTATCCGAGTCTTCTATCAAAAGTTACAGCTATTCATATGAAGTTGTACAAAAACGCTTTCTTTCGCCAAGACAGTGCGTTTCTCACTGTTACATGCATTTGAATGGGGAACTCGACCGAAACAAAGTATAGGTTTTCATTATGTGAATAACTTGGAAATCTTAGCTCAAACAGCTGCAAAACCTGTTTTCCCAGCACGGAGACCTTGAGTTCTATAATATAAGGCCATAAACATGTTTGTCTGAGTCTTCTATCAAAAGTTACAGCTATTCATATGAAGTTGTACAAAAACGCTTTCTTTCGCCAAGACAGTGCGTTTCTCACTGTTACATGCATTTGAATGGGGAACTCGACCGAAACAAAGTATAGGTTTTCATTATGTGAATAACTTGGAAATCTTAGCTCAAACAGCTGCAAAATCTGTTTTCCCAGCACGGAGACCTTGAGTTCTATAATATAAGGCCATAAACATGTTTGTCTGAGTCTTCTATCAAAAGTTACAGCTATTTCTATGAAGTTGTACAAAAACGCTTTCTTTCGCCAAGACAGTGCGTTTCTCACTGTTACATGCATTTGAATGGGGAACTCGACCGAAACAAAGTATAGGTTTTCATTATGTGAATAACTTGGAAATCTTAGCTCAAACAGCTGCAAAACCTGTTTGCCCAGCACGGGAACCTTGAGTTCTATAAGATAAAGCCATAAACATGTGTATCCGAGTCTTCTATCAAAAGTTACAGCTATTCATATGAAGTTGTACAAAAACGCTTTCTTTCGCCAAGACAGTGCGTTTCTCACTGTTACATGCATTTGAATGGGGAACTCGACCGAAACAAAGTATAGGTTTTCATTATGTGAATAACTTGGAAATCTTAGCTCAAACAGCTGCAAAACCTGTTTTCCCAGCACGGGAACCTTGAGTTCTATAAGATAAAGCCATAAACATGTGTATCCGAGTCTTCTATCAAAAGTTACAGCTATTCATATGAAGTTGTACAAAAACGCTTTCTTTCGCCAAGACAGTGCGTTTCTCACTGTTACATGCATTTGAATGGGGAACTCGACCGAAACAAAGTATAGGTTTTCATTATGTGAATAACTTGGAAATCTTAGCTCAAACAGCTGCAAAACCTGTTTTCCCAGCACGGAGACCTTGAGTTCTATAATATAAGGCCATAAACATGTTTGTCTGAGTCTTCTATCAAAAGTTACAGCTATTCATATGAAGTTGTACAAAAACGCTTTCTTTCGCCAAGACAGTGCGTTTCTCACTGTTACATGCATTTGAATGGGGAACTCGACCGAAACAAAGTATAGGTTTTCATTATGTGAATAACTTGGAAATCTTAGCTCAAACAGCTGCAAAACCTGTTTTCCCAGCACGGGAACCTTGAGTTCTATAAGATAAAGCCATAAACATGTGTATCCGAGTCTTCTATCAAAAGTTACAGCTATTCATATGAAGTTGTACAAAAACGCTTTCTTTCGCCAAGACAGTGCGTTTCTCACTGTTACATGCATTTGAATGGGGAACTCGACCGAAACAAAGTATAGGTTTTCATTATGTGAATAACTTGGAAATCTTAGCTCAAACAGCTGCAAAACCTGTTTTCCCAGCACGGAGACCTTGAGTTCTATAATATAAGGCCATAAACATGTTTGTCTGAGTCTTCTATCAAAAGTTACAGCTATTCATATGAAGTTGTACAAAAACGCTTAATTTCGCCAAGACAGTGCGTTTCTCACTGTTACATGCATTTGAATGGGGAACTCGACCGAAACAAAGTATAGGTTTTCATTATGTGAATAACTTGGAAATCTTAGCTCAAACAGCTGCAAAACCTGTTTGCCCAGCACGGGAACCTTGAGTTCTATAAGATAAAGCCATAAACATGTGTATCCGAGTCTTCTATCAAAAGTTACAGCTATTCATATGAAGTTGTACAAAAACGCTTTCTTTCGCCAAGACAGTGCGTTTCTCACTGTTACATGCATTTGAATGGGGAACTCGACCGAAACAAAGTATAGGTTTTCATTATGTGAATAACTTGGAAATCTTAGCTCAAACAGCTGCAAAACCTGTTTTCCCAGCACGGGAACCTTGAGTTCTATAAGATAAAGCCATAAACATGTGTATCCGAGTCTTCTATCAAAAGTTACAGCTATTCATATGAAGTTGTACAAAAACGCTTTCTTTCGCCAAGACAGTGCGTTTCTCACTGTTACATGCATTTGAATGGGGAACTCGACCGAAACAAAGTATAGGTTTTCATTATGTGAATAACTTGGAAATCTTAGCTCAAACAGCTGCAAAACCTGTTTTCCCAGCACGGGAACCTTGAGTTCTATAAGATAAAGCCATAAACATGTGTATCCGAGTCTTCTATCAAAAGTTACAGCTATTCATATGAAGTTGTACAAAAACGCTTTCTTTCGCCAAGACAGTGCGTTTCTCACTGTTACATGCATTTGAATGGGGAACTCGACCGAAACAAAGTATAGGTTTTCATTATGTGAATAACTTGGAAATCTTAGCTCAAACAGCTGCAAAACCTGTTTTCCCAGCACGGAGACCTTGAGTTCTATAATATAAGGCCATAAACATGTTTGTCTGAGTCTTCTATCAAAAGTTACAGCTATTCATATGAAGTTGTACAAAAACGCTTAATTTCGCCAAGACAGTGCGTTTCTCACTGTTACATGCATTTGAATGGGGAACTCGACCGAAACAAAGTATAGGTTTTCATTATGTGAATAACTTGGAAATCTTAGCTCAAACAGCTGCAAAACCTGTTTTCCCAGCACGGGAACCTTGAGTTCTATAAGATAAAGCCATAAACATGTGTATCCGAGTCTTCTATCAAAAGTTACAGCTATTCATATGAAGTTGTACAAAAACGCTTTCTTTCGCCAAGACAGTGCGTTTCTCACTGTTACATGCATTTGAATGGGGAACTCGACCGAAACAAAGTATAGGTTTTCATTATGTGAATAACTTGGAAATCTTAGCTCAAACAGCTGCAAAACCTGTTTTCCCAGCACGGGAACCTTGAGTTCTATAAGATAAAGCCATAAACATGTGTATCCGAGTCTTCTATCAAAAGTTACAGCTATTCATATGAAGTTGTACAAAAACGCTTTCTTTCGCCAAGACAGTGCGTTTCTCACTGTTACATGCATTTGAATGGGGAACTCGACCGAAACAAAGTATATGTTTTCATTATGTGAATAACTTGGAAATCTTAGCTCAAACAGCTGCAAAACCTGTTTTCCCAGCACGGAGACCCTGAGTTCTATAATATAAGGCCATAAACATGTTTGTCTGAGTCTTCTATCAAAAGTTACAGCTATTCATATGAAGTTGTACAAAAACGCTTTCTTTCGCCAAGACAGTGCGTTTCTCACTGTTACATGCATTTGAATGGGGAACTCGACCGAAACAAAGTATAGGTTTTCATTATGTGAATAACTTGGAAATCTTAGCTCAAACAGCTGCAAAACCTGTTTGCCCAGCACGGGAACCTTGAGTTCTATAAGATAAAGCCATAAACATGTGTATCCGAGTCTTCTATCAAAAGTTACAGCTATTCATATGAAGTTGTACAAAAACGCTTTCTTTCGCCAAGACAGTGCGTTTCTCACTGTTACATGCATTTGAATGGGGAACTCGACCGAAACAAAGTATAGGTTTTCATTATGTGAATAACTTGGAAATCTTAGCTCAAACAGCTGCAAAATCTGTTTTCCCAGCACGGAGACCTTGAGTTCTATAATATAAGGCCATAAACATGTTTATCTGAGTCTTCTATCAAAAGTTACAGCTATTCATATGAAGTTGTACAAAAACGCTTTCTTTCGCCAAGACAGTGCGTTTCTCACTGTTACATGCATTTGAATGGGGAACTCGACCGAAACAAAGTATAGGTTTTCATTATGTGAATAACTTGGAAATCTTAGCTCAAACAGCTGCAAAACCTGTTTTCCCAGCACGGGAACCTTGAGTTCTATAAGATAAAGCCATAAACATGTGTATCCGAGTCTTCTATCAAAAGTTACAGCTATTCATATGAAGTTGTACAAAAACGCTTTCTTTCGCCAAGACAGTGCGTTTCTCACTGTTACATGCATTTGAATGGGGAACTCGACCGAAACAAAGTATAGGTTTTCATTATGTGAATAACTTGGAAATCTTAGCTCAAACAGCTGCAAAACCTGTTTTCCCAGCACGGGAACCTTGAGTTCTATAAGATAAAGCCATAAACATGTGTATCCGAGTCTTCTATCAAAAGTTACAGCTATTCATATGAAGTTGTACAAAAACGCTTTCTTTCGCCAAGACAGTGCGTTTCTCACTGTTACATGCATTTGAATGGGGAACTCGACCGAAACAAAGTATATGTTTTCATTATGTGAATAACTTGGAAATCTTAGCTCAAACAGCTGCAAAACCTGTTTTCCCAGCACGGAGACCCTGAGTTCTATAATATAAGGCCATAAACATGTTTGTCTGAGTCTTCTATCAAAAGTTACAGCTATTCATATGAAGTTGTACAAAAACGCTTTCTTTCGCCAAGACAGTGCGTTTCTCACTGTTACATGCATTTGAATGGGGAACTCGACCGAAACAAAGTATAGGTTTTCATTATGTGAATAACTTGGAAATCTTAGCTCAAACAGCTGCAAAACCTGTTTGCCCAGCACGGGAACCTTGAGTTCTATAAGATAAAGCCATAAACATGTGTATCCGAGTCTTCTATCAAAAGTTACAGCTATTCATATGAAGTTGTACAAAAACGCTTTCTTTCGCCAAGACAGTGCGTTTCTCACTGTTACATGCATTTGAATGGGGAACTCGACCGAAACAAAGTATAGGTTTTCATTATGTGAATAACTTGGAAATCTTAGCTCAAACAGCTGCAAAATCTGTTTTCCCAGCACGGAGACCTTGAGTTCTATAATATAAGGCCATAAACATGTTTGTCTGAGTCTTCTATCAAAAGTTACAGCTATTCATATGAAGTTGTACAAAAACGCTTTCTTTCGCCAAGACAGTGCGTTTCTCACTGTTACATGCATTTGAATGGGGAACTCGACCGAAACAAAGTATAGGTTTTCATTATGTGAATAACTTGGAAATCTTAGCTCAAACAGCTGCAAAACCTGTTTTCCCAGCACGGGAACCTTGAGTTCTATAAGATAAAGCCATAAACATGTGTATCCGAGTCTTCTATCAAAAGTTACAGCTATTCATATGAAGTTGTACAAAAACGCTTTCTTTCGCCAAGACAGTGCGTTTCTCACTGTTACATGCATTTGAATGGGGAACTCGACCGAAACAAAGTATAGGTTTTCATTATGTGAATAACTTGGAAATCTTAGCTCAAACAGCTGCAAAACCTGTTTTCCCAGCACGGAGACCTTGAGTTCTATAATATAAGGCCATAAACATGTTTGTCTGAGTCTTCTATCAAAAGTTACAGCTATTCATATGAAGTTGTACAAAAACGCTTAATTTCGCCAAGACAGTGCGTTTCTCACTGTTACATGCATTTGAATGGGGAACTCGACCGAAACAAAGTATAGGTTTTCATTATGTGAATAACTTGGAAATCTTAGCTCAAACAGCTGCAAAACCTGTTTTCCCAGCACGGGAACCTTGAGTTCTATAAGATAAAGCCATAAACATGTGTATCCGAGTCTTCTATCAAAAGTTACAGCTATTCATATGAAGTTGTACAAAAACGCTTTCTTTCGCCAAGACAGTGCGTTTCTCACTGTTACATGCATTTGAATGGGGAACTCGACCGAAACAAAGTATAGGTTTTCATTATGTGAATAACTTGGAAATCTTAGCTCAAACAGCTGCAAAACCTGTTTTCCCAGCACGGAGACCTTGAGTTCTATAATATAAGGCCATAAACATGTTTGTCTGAGTCTTCTATCAAAAGTTACAGCTATTCATATGAAGTTGTACAAAAACGCTTAATTTCGCCAAGACAGTGCGTTTCTCACTGTTACATGCATTTGAATGGGGAACTCGACCGAAACAAAGTATAGGTTTTCATTATGTGAATAACTTGGAAATCTTAGCTCAAACAGCTGCAAAACCTGTTTGCCCAGCACGGGAACCTTGAGTTCTATAAGATAAAGCCATAAACATGTGTATCCGAGTCTTCTATCAAAAGTTACAGCTATTCATATGAAGTTGTACAAAAACGCTTTCTTTCGCCAAGACAGTGCGTTTCTCACTGTTACATGCATTTGAATGGGGAACTCGACCGAAACAAAGTATAGGTTTTCATTATGTGAATAACTTGGAAATCTTAGCTCAAACAGCTGCAAAACCTGTTTTCCCAGCACGGGAACCTTGAGTTCTATAAGATAAAGCCATAAACATGTGTATCCGAGTCTTCTATCAAAAGTTACAGCTATTCATATGAAGTTGTACAAAAACGCTTTCTTTCGCCAAGACAGTGCGTTTCTCACTGTTACATGCATTTGAATGGGGAACTCGACCGAAACAAAGTATATGTTTTCATTATGTGAATAACTTGGAAATCTTAGCTCAAACAGCTGCAAAACCTGTTTTCCCAGCACGGAGACCCTGAGTTCTATAATATAAGGCCATAAACATGTTTGTCTGAGTCTTCTATCAAAAGTTACAGCTATTCATATGAAGTTGTACAAAAACGCTTTCTTTCGCCAAGACAGTGCGTTTCTCACTGTTACATGCATTTGAATGGGGAACTCGACCGAAACAAAGTATAGGTTTTCATTATGTGAATAACTTGGAAATCTTAGCTCAAACAGCTGCAAAACCTGTTTGCCCAGCACGGGAACCTTGAGTTCTATAAGATAAAGCCATAAACATGTGTATCCGAGTCTTCTATCAAAAGTTACAGCTATTCATATGAAGTTGTACAAAAACGCTTTCTTTCGCCAAGACAGTGCGTTTCTCACTGTTACATGCATTTGAATGGGGAACTCGACCGAAACAAAGTATAGGTTTTCATTATGTGAATAACTTGGAAATCTTAGCTCAAACAGCTGCAAAATCTGTTTTCCCAGCACGGAGACCTTGAGTTCTATAATATAAGGCCATAAACATGTTTGTCTGAGTCTTCTATCAAAAGTTACAGCTATTTCTATGAAGTTGTACAAAAACGCTTTCTTTCGCCAAGACAGTGCGTTTCTCACTGTTACATGCATTTGAATGGGGAACTCGACCGAAACAAAGTATAGGTTTTCATTATGTGAATAACTTGGAAATCTTAGCTCAAACAGCTGCAAAACCTGTTTGCCCAGCACGGGAACCTTGAGTTCTATAAGATAAAGCCATAAACATGTGTATCCGAGTCTTCTATCAAAAGTTACAGCTATTCATATGAAGTTGTACAAAAACGCTTTCTTTCGCCAAGACAGTGCGTTTCTCACTGTTACATGCATTTGAATGGGGAACTCGACCGAAACAAAGTATAGGTTTTCATTATGTGAATAACTTGGAAATCTTAGCTCAAACAGCTGCAAAACCTGTTTTCCCAGCACGGGAACCTTGAGTTCTATAAGATAAAGCCATAAACATGTGTATCCGAGTCTTCTATCAAAAGTTACAGCTATTCATATGAAGTTGTACAAAAACGCTTTCTTTCGCCAAGACAGTGCGTTTCTCACTGTTACATGCATTTGAATGGGGAACTCGACCGAAACAAAGTATAGGTTTTCATTATGTGAATAACTTGGAAATCTTAGCTCAAACAGCTGCAAAACCTGTTTTCCCAGCACGGAGACCTTGAGTTCTATAATATAAGGCCATAAACATGTTTGTCTGAGTCTTCTATCAAAAGTTACAGCTATTCATATGAAGTTGTACAAAAACGCTTAATTTCGCCAAGACAGTGCGTTTCTCACTGTTACATGCATTTGAATGGGGAACTCGACCGAAACAAAGTATAGGTTTTCATTATGTGAATAACTTGGAAATCTTAGCTCAAACAGCTGCAAAACCTGTTTGCCCAGCACGGGAACCTTGAGTTCTATAAGATAAAGCCATAAACATGTGTATCCGAGTCTTCTATCAAAAGTTACAGCTATTCATATGAAGTTGTACAAAAACGCTTTCTTTCGCCAAGACAGTGCGTTTCTCACTGTTACATGCATTTGAATGGGGAACTCGACCAAAACAAAGTATAGGTTTTCATTATGTGAATAACTTGGAAATCTTAGCTCAAACAGCTGCAAAACCTGTTTTCCCAGCACGGGAACCTTGAGTTCTATAAGATAAAGCCATAAACATGTGTATCCGAGTCTTCTATCAAAAGTTACAGCTATTCATATGAAGTTGTACAAAAACGCTTTCTTTCGCCAAGACAGTGCGTTTCTCACTGTTACATGCATTTGAATGGGGAACTCGACCGAAACAAAGTATATGTTTTCATTATGTGAATAACTTGGAAATCTTAGCTCAAACAGCTGCAAAACCTGTTTTCCCAGCACGGAGACCCTGAGTTCTATAATATAAGGCCATAAACATGTTTGTCTGAGTCTTCTATCAAAAGTTACAGCTATTCATATGAAGTTGTACAAAAACGCTTTCTTTCGCCAAGACAGTGCGTTTCTCACTGTTACATGCATTTGAATGGGGAACTCGACCGAAACAAAGTATAGGTTTTCATTATGTGAATAACTTGGAAATCTTAGCTCAAACAGCTGCAAAACCTGTTTGCCCAGCACGGGAACCTTGAGTTCTATAAGATAAAGCCATAAACATGTGTATCCGAGTCTTCTATCAAAAGTTACAGCTATTCATATGAAGTTGTACAAAAACGCTTTCTTTCGCCAAGACAGTGCGTTTCTCACTGTTACATGCATTTGAATGGGGAACTCGACCGAAACAAAGTATAGGTTTTCATTATGTGAATAACTTGGAAATCTTAGCTCAAACAGCTGCAAAACCTGTTTTCCCAGCACGGAGACCTTGAGTTCTATAATATAAGGCCATAAACATGTTTGTCTGAGTCTTCTATCAAAAGTTACAGCTATTCATATGAAGTTGTACAAAAACGCTTTCTTTCGCCAAGACAGTGCGTTTCTCACTGTTACATGCATTTGAATGGGGAACTCGACCGAAACAAAGTATAGGTTTTCATTATGTGAATAACTTGGAAATCTTAGCTCAAACAGCTGCAAAACCTGTTTGCCCAGCACGGGAACCTTGAGTTCTATAAGATAAAGCCATAAACATGTGTATCCGAGTCTTCTATCAAAAGTTACAGCTATTCATATGAAGTTGTACAAAAACGCTTTCTTTCGCCAAGACAGTGCGTTTCTCACTGTTACATGCATTTGAATGGGGAACTCGACCGAAACAAAGTATAGGTTTTCATTATGTGAATAACTTGGAAATCTTAGCTCAAACAGCTGCAAAACCTGTTTTCCCAGCACGGGAACCTTGAGTTCTATAAGATAAAGCCATAAACATGTGTATCCGAGTCTTCTATCAAAAGTTACAGCTATTCATATGAAGTTGTACAAAAACGCTTTCTTTCGCCAAGACAGTGCGTTTCTCACTGTTACATGCATTTGAATGGGGAACTCGACCGAAACAAAGTATAGGTTTTCATTATGTGAATAACTTGGAAATCTTAGCTCAAACAGCTGCAAAACCTGTTTTCCCAGCACGGAGACCTTGAGTTCTATAATATAAGGCCATAAACATGTTTGTCTGAGTCTTCTATCAAAAGTTACAGCTATTCATATGAAGTTGTACAAAAACGCTTAATTTCGCCAAGACAGTGCGTTTCTCACTGTTACATGCATTTGAATGGGGAACTCGACCGAAACAAAGTATAGGTTTTCATTATGTGAATAACTTGGAAATCTTAGCTCAAACAGCTGCAAAACCTGTTTGCCCAGCACGGGAACCTTGAGTTCTATAAGATAAAGCCATAAACATGTGTATCCGAGTCTTCTATCAAAAGTTACAGCTATTCATATGAAGTTGTACAAAAACGCTTTCTTTCGCCAAGACAGTGCGTTTCTCACTGTTACATGCATTTGAATGGGGAACTCGACCGAAACAAAGTATAGGTTTTCATTATGTGAATAACTTGGAAATCTTAGCTCAAACAGCTGCAAAACCTGTTTTCCCAGCACGGGAACCTTGAGTTCTATAAGATAAAGCCATAAACATGTGTATCCGAGTCTTCTATCAAAAGTTACAGCTATTCATATGAAGTTGTACAAAAACGCTTTCTTTCGCCAAGACAGTGCGTTTCTCACTGTTACATGCATTTGAATGGGGAACTCGACCGAAACAAAGTATATGTTTTCATTATGTGAATAACTTGGAAATCTTAGCTCAAACAGCTGCAAAACCTGTTTTCCCAGCACGGAGACCCTGAGTTCTATAATATAAGGCCATAAACATGTTTGTCTGAGTCTTCTATCAAAAGTTACAGCTATTCATATGAAGTTGTACAAAAACGCTTTCTTTCGCCAAGACAGTGCGTTTCTCACTGTTACATGCATTTGAATGGGGAACTCGACCGAAACAAAGTATAGGTTTTCATTATGTGAATAACTTGGAAATCTTAGCTCAAACAGCTGCAAAACCTGTTTGCCCAGCACGGGAACCTTGAGTTCTATAAGATAAAGCCATAAACATGTGTATCCGAGTCTTCTATCAAAAGTTACAGCTATTCATATGAAGTTGTACAAAAACGCTTTCTTTCGCCAAGACAGTGCGTTTCTCACTGTTACATGCATTTGAATGGGGAACTCGACCGAAACAAAGTATAGGTTTTCATTATGTGAATAACTTGGAAATCTTAGCTCAAACAGCTGCAAAACCTGTTTTCCCAGCACGGAGACCTTGAGTTCTATAAGATAAAGCCATAAACATGTGTATCCGAGTCTTCTATCAAAAGTTACAGCTATTCATATGAAGTTGTACAAAAACGCTTTCTTTCGCCAAGACAGTGCGTTTCTCACTGTTACATGCATTTGAATGGGGAACTCGACCGAAACAAAGTATAGGTTTTCATTATGTGAATAACTTGGAAATCTTAGCTCAAACAGCTGCAAAACCTGTTTTCCCAGCACGGGGACCTTGAGTTCTATAATATAAGGCCATAAACATGTTTGTCTGAGTCTTCTATCAAAAGTTACAGCTATTTCTATGAAGTTGTACAAAAACGCTTTCTTTCGCCAAGACAGTGCGTTTCTCACTGTTACATGCATTTGAATGGGGAACTCGACCGAAACAAAGTATAGGTTTTCATTATGTGAATAACTTGGAAATCTTAGCTCAAACAGCTGCAAAACCTGTTTTCCCAGCACGGGGACCTTGAGTTCTATAATATAAGGCCATAAACATGTTTGTCTGAGTCTTCTATCAAAAGTTACAGCTATTCATATGAAGTTGTACAAAAACGCTTTCTTTCGCCAAGACAGTGCGTTTCTCACTGTTACATGCATTTGAATGGGGAACTCGACCGAAACAAAGTATAGGTTTTCATTATGTGAATAACTTGGAAATCTTAGCTCAAACAGCTGCAAAACCTGTTTTCCCAGCACGGGGACCTTGAGTTCTATAATATAAGGCCATAAACATGTTTGTCTGAGTCTTCTATCAAAAGTTACAGCTATTTCTATGAAGTTGTACAAAAACGCTTAATTTCGCCAAGACAGTGCGTTTCTCACTGTTACATGCATTTGAATGGGGAACTCGACCGAAACAAAGTATAGGTTTTCATTATGTGAATAACTTGGAAATCTTAGCTCAAACAGCTGCAAAACCTGTTTGCCCAGCACGGGAACCTTGAGTTCTATAAGATAAAGCCATAAACATGTGTATCCGAGTCTTCTATCAAAAGTTACAGCTATTCATATGAAGTTGTACAAAAACGCTTTCTTTCGCCAAGACAGTGCGTTTCTCACTGTTACATGCATTTGAATGGGGAACTCGACCGAAACAAAGTATAGGTTTTCATTATGTGAATAACTTGGAAATCTTAGCTCAAACAGCTGCAAAACCTGTTTTCCCAGCACGGGAACCTTGAGTTCTATAAGATAAAGCCATAAACATGTGTATCCGAGTCTTCTATCAAAAGTTACAGCTATTCATATGAAGTTGTACAAAAACGCTTTCTTTCGCCAAGACAGTGCGTTTCTCACTGTTACATGCATTTGAATGGGGAACTCGACCGAAACAAAGTATATGTTTTCATTATGTGAATAACTTGGAAATCTTAGCTCAAACAGCTGCAAAACCTGTTTTCCCAGCACGGAGACCCTGAGTTCTATAATATAAGGCCATAAACATGTTTGTCTGAGTCTTCTATCAAAAGTTACAGCTATTCATATGAAGTTGTACAAAAACGCTTTCTTTCGCCAAGACAGTGCGTTTCTCACTGTTACATGCATTTGAATGGGGAACTCGACCGAAACAAAGTATAGGTTTTCATTATGTGAATAACTTGGAAATCTTAGCTCAAACAGCTGCAAAACCTGTTTGCCCAGCACGGGAACCTTGAGTTCTATAAGATAAAGCCATAAACATGTGTATCCGAGTCTTCTATCAAAAGTTACAGCTATTCATATGAAGTTGTACAAAAACGCTTTCTTTCGCCAAGACAGTGCGTTTCTCACTGTTACATGCATTTGAATGGGGAACTCGACCGAAACAAAGTATAGGTTTTCATTATGTGAATAACTTGGAAATCTTAGCTCAAACAGCTGCAAAACCTGTTTTCCCAGCACGGAGACCTTGAGTTCTATAATATAAGGCCATAAACATGTTTGTCTGAGTCTTCTATCAAAAGTTACAGCTATTCATATGAAGTTGTACAAAAACGCTTTCTTTCGCCAAGACAGTGCGTTTCTCACTGTTACATGCATTTGAATGGGGAACTCGACCGAAACAAAGTATAGGTTTTCATTATGTGAATAACTTGGAAATCTTAGCTCAAACAGCTGCAAAACCTGTTTGCCCAGCACGGGAACCTTGAGTTCTATAAGATAAAGCCATAAACATGTGTATCCGAGTCTTCTATCAAAAGTTACAGCTATTCATATGAAGTTGTACAAAAACGCTTTCTTTCGCCAAGACAGTGCGTTTCTCACTGTTACATGCATTTGAATGGGGAACTCGACCGAAACAAAGTATAGGTTTTCATTATGTGAATAACTTGGAAATCTTAGCTCAAACAGCTGCAAAACCTGTTTTCCCAGCACGGAGACCTTGAGTTCTATAATATAAGGCCATAAACATGTTTGTCTGAGTCTTCTATCAAAAGTTACAGCTATTCATATGAAGTTGTACAAAAACGCTTAATTTCGCCAAGACAGTGCGTTTCTCACTGTTACATGCATTTGAATGGGGAACTCGACCGAAACAAAGTATAGGTTTTCATTATGTGAATAACTTGGAAATCTTAGCTCAAACAGCTGCAAAACCTGTTTTCCCAGCACGGGAACCTTGAGTTCTATAAGATAAAGCCATAAACATGTGTATCCGAGTCTTCTATCAAAAGTTACAGCTATTCATATGAAGTTGTACAAAAACGCTTTCTTTCGCCAAGACAGTGCGTTTCTCACTGTTACATGCATTTGAATGGGGAACTCGACCGAAACAAAGTATAGGTTTTCATTATGTGAATAACTTGGAAATCTTAGCTCAAACAGCTGCAAAACCTGTTTTCCCAGCACGGGAACCTTGAGTTCTATAAGATAAAGCCATAAACATGTGTATCCGAGTCTTCTATCAAAAGTTACAGCTATTCATATGAAGTTGTACAAAAACGCTTTCTTTCGCCAAGACAGTGCGTTTCTCACTGTTACATGCATTTGAATGGGGAACTCGACCGAAACAAAGTATATGTTTTCATTATGTGAATAACTTGGAAATCTTAGCTCAAACAGCTGCAAAACCTGTTTTCCCAGCACGGAGACCCTGAGTTCTATAATATAAGGCCATAAACATGTTTGTCTGAGTCTTCTATCAAAAGTTACAGCTATTCATATGAAGTTGTACAAAAACGCTTTCTTTCGCCAAGACAGTGCGTTTCTCACTGTTACATGCATTTGAATGGGGAACTCGACCGAAACAAAGTATAGGTTTTCATTATGTGAATAACTTGGAAATCTTAGCTCAAACAGCTGCAAAACCTGTTTGCCCAGCACGGGAACCTTGAGTTCTATAAGATAAAGCCATAAACATGTGTATCCGAGTCTTCTATCAAAAGTTACAGCTATTCATATGAAGTTGTACAAAAACGCTTTCTTTCGCCAAGACAGTGCGTTTCTCACTGTTACATGCATTTGAATGGGGAACTCGACCGAAACAAAGTATAGGTTTTCATTATGTGAATAACTTGGAAATCTTAGCTCAAACAGCTGCAAAACCTGTTTTCCCAGCACGGAGACCTTGAGTTCTATAATATAAGGCCATAAACATGTTTGTCTGAGTCTTCTATCAAAAGTTACAGCTATTCATATGAAGTTGTACAAAAACGCTTAATTTCGCCAAGACAGTGCGTTTCTCACTGTTACATGCATTTGAATGGGGAACTCGACCGAAACAAAGTATAGGTTTTCATTATGTGAATAACTTGGAAATCTTAGCTCAAACAGCTGCAAAACCTGTTTGCCCAGCACGGGAACCTTGAGTTCTATAAGATAAAGCCATAAACATGTGTATCCGAGTCTTCTATCAAAAGTTACAGCTATTCATATGAAGTTGTACAAAAACGCTTTCTTTCGCCAAGACAGTGCGTTTCTCACTGTTACATGCATTTGAATGGGGAACTCGACCGAAACAAAGTATAGGTTTTCATTATGTGAATAACTTGGAAATCTTAGCTCAAACAGCTGCAAAACCTGTTTTCCCAGCACGGGAACCTTGAGTTCTATAAGATAAAGCCATAAACATGTGTATCCGAGTCTTCTATCAAAAGTTACAGCTATTCATATGAAGTTGTACAAAAACGCTTTCTTTCGCCAAGACAGTGCGTTTCTCACTGTTACATGCATTTGAATGGGGAACTCGACCGAAACAAAGTATAGGTTTTCATTATGTGAATAACTTGGAAATCTTAGCTCAAACAGCTGCAAAACCTGTTTTCCCAGCACGGAGACCTTGAGTTCTATAATATAAGGCCATAAACATGTTTGTCTGAGTCTTCTATCAAAAGTTACAGCTATTCATATGAAGTTGTACAAAAACGCTTAATTTCGCCAAGACAGTGCGTTTCTCACTGTTACATGCATTTGAATGGGGAACTCGACCGAAACAAAGTATAGGTTTTCATTATGTGAATAACTTGGAAATCTTAGCTCAAACAGCTGCAAAACCTGTTTGCCCAGCACGGGAACCTTGAGTTCTATAAGATAAAGCCATAAACATGTGTATCCGAGTCTTCTATCAAAAGTTACAGCTATTCATATGAAGTTGTACAAAAACGCTTTCTTTCGCCAAGACAGTGCGTTTCTCACTGTTACATGCATTTGAATGGGGAACTCGACCGAAACAAAGTATAGGTTTTCATTATGTGAATAACTTGGAAATCTTAGCTCAAACAGCTGCAAAACCTGTTTTCCCAGCACGGGAACCTTGAGTTCTATAAGATAAAGCCATAAACATGTGTATCCGAGTCTTCTATCAAAAGTTACAGCTATTCATATGAAGTTGTACAAAAACGCTTTCTTTCGCCAAGACAGTGCGTTTCTCACTGTTACATGCATTTGAATGGGGAACTCGACCGAAACAAAGTATATGTTTTCATTATGTGAATAACTTGGAAATCTTAGCTCAAACAGCTGCAAAACCTGTTTTCCCAGCACGGAGACCCTGAGTTCTATAATATAAGGCCATAAACATGTTTGTCTGAGTCTTCTATCAAAAGTTACAGCTATTCATATGAAGTTGTACAAAAACGCTTTCTTTCGCCAAGACAGTGCGTTTCTCACTGTTACATGCATTTGAATGGGGAACTCGACCGAAACAAAGTATAGGTTTTCATTATGTGAATAACTTGGAAATCTTAGCTCAAACAGCTGCAAAACCTGTTTGCCCAGCACGGGAACCTTGAGTTCTATAAGATAAAGCCATAAACATGTGTATCCGAGTCTTCTATCAAAAGTTACAGCTATTCATATGAAGTTGTACAAAAACGCTTTCTTTCGCCAAGACAGTGCGTTTCTCACTGTTACATGCATTTGAATGGGGAACTCGACCGAAACAAAGTATAGGTTTTCATTATGTGAATAACTTGGAAATCTTAGCTCAAACAGCTGCAAAACCTGTTTTCCCAGCACGGAGACCTTGAGTTCTATAAGATAAAGCCATAAACATGTGTATCCGAGTCTTCTATCAAAAGTTACAGCTATTCATATGAAGTTGTACAAAAACGCTTTCTTTCGCCAAGACAGTGCGTTTCTCACTGTTACATGCATTTGAATGGGGAACTCGACCGAAACAAAGTATAGGTTTTCATTATGTGAATAACTTGGAAATCTTAGCTCAAACAGCTGCAAAACCTGTTTTCCCAGCACGGGGACCTTGAGTTCTATAATATAAGGCCATAAACATGTTTGTCTGAGTCTTCTATCAAAAGTTACAGCTATTTCTATGAAGTTGTACAAAAACGCTTAATTTCGCCAAGACAGTGCGTTTCTCACTGTTACATGCATTTGAATGGGGAACTCGACCGAAACAAAGTATAGGTTTTCATTATGTGAATAACTTGGAAATCTTAGCTCAAACAGCTGCAAAACCTGTTTTCCCAGCACGGGAACCTTGAGTTCTATAAGATAAAGCCATAAACATGTGTATCCGAGTCTTCTATCAAAAGTTACAGCTATTCATATGAAGTTGTACAAAAACGCTTTCTTTCGCCAAGACAGTGCGTTTCTCACTGTTACATGCATTTGAATGGGGAACTCGACCGAAACAAAGTATAGGTTTTCATTATGTGAATAACTTGGAAATCTTAGCTCAAACAGCTGCAAAACCTGTTTTCCCAGCACGGGGACCTTGAGTTCTATAATATAAGGCCATAAACATGTTTGTCTGAGTCTTCTATCAAAAGTTACAGCTATTCATATGAAGTTGTACAAAAACGCTTTCTTTCGCCAAGACAGTGCGTTTCTCACTGTTACATGCATTTGAATGGGGAACTCGACCGAAACAAAGTATAGGTTTTCATTATGTGAATAACTTGGAAATCTTAGCTCAAACAGCTGCAAAACCTGTTTTCCCAGCACGGGGACCTTGAGTTCTATAATATAAGGCCATAAACATGTTTGTCTGAGTCTTCTATCAAAAGTTACAGCTATTTCTATGAAGTTGTACAAAAACGCTTAATTTCGCCAAGACAGTGCGTTTCTCACTGTTACATGCATTTGAATGGGGAACTCGACCGAAACAAAGTATAGGTTTTCATTATGTGAATAACTTGGAAATCTTAGCTCAAACAGCTGCAAAACCTGTTTGCCCAGCACGGGAACCTTGAGTTCTATAAGATAAAGCCATAAACATGTGTATCCGAGTCTTCTATCAAAAGTTACAGCTATTCATATGAAGTTGTACAAAAACGCTTTCTTTCGCCAAGACAGTGCGTTTCTCACTGTTACATGCATTTGAATGGGGAACTCGACCGAAACAAAGTATAGGTTTTCATTATGTGAATAACTTGGAAATCTTAGCTCAAACAGCTGCAAAACCTGTTTTCCCAGCACGGGAACCTTGAGTTCTATAAGATAAAGCCATAAACATGTGTATCCGAGTCTTCTATCAAAAGTTACAGCTATTCATATGAAGTTGTACAAAAACGCTTTCTTTCGCCAAGACAGTGCGTTTCTCACTGTTACATGCATTTGAATGGGGAACTCGACCGAAACAAAGTATATGTTTTCATTATGTGAATAACTTGGAAATCTTAGCTCAAACAGCTGCAAAACCTGTTTTCCCAGCACGGAGACCCTGAGTTCTATAATATAAGGCCATAAACATGTTTGTCTGAGTCTTCTATCAAAAGTTACAGCTATTCATATGAAGTTGTACAAAAACGCTTTCTTTCGCCAAGACAGTGCGTTTCTCACTGTTACATGCATTTGAATGGGGAACTCGACCGAAACAAAGTATAGGTTTTCATTATGTGAATAACTTGGAAATCTTAGCTCAAACAGCTGCAAAACCTGTTTGCCCAGCACGGGAACCTTGAGTTCTATAAGATAAAGCCATAAACATGTGTATCCGAGTCTTCTATCAAAAGTTACAGCTATTCATATGAAGTTGTACAAAAACGCTTTCTTTCGCCAAGACAGTGCGTTTCTCACTGTTACATGCATTTGAATGGGGAACTCGACCGAAACAAAGTATAGGTTTTCATTATGTGAATAACTTGGAAATCTTAGCTCAAACAGCTGCAAAACCTGTTTTCCCAGCACGGAGACCTTGAGTTCTATAATATAAGGCCATAAACATGTTTGTCTGAGTCTTCTATCAAAAGTTACAGCTATTCATATGAAGTTGTACAAAAACGCTTAATTTCGCCAAGACAGTGCGTTTCTCACTGTTACATGCATTTGAATGGGGAACTCGACCGAAACAAAGTATAGGTTTTCATTATGTGAATAACTTGGAAATCTTAGCTCAAACAGCTGCAAAACCTGTTTGCCCAGCACGGGAACCTTGAGTTCTATAAGATAAAGCCATAAACATGTGTATCCGAGTCTTCTATCAAAAGTTACAGCTATTCATATGAAGTTGTACAAAAACGCTTTCTTTCGCCAAGACAGTGCGTTTCTCACTGTTACATGCATTTGAATGGGGAACTCGACCGAAACAAAGTATAGGTTTTCATTATGTGAATAACTTGGAAATCTTAGCTCAAACAGCTGCAAAACCTGTTTTCCCAGCACGGGAACCTTGAGTTCTATAAGATAAAGCCATAAACATGTGTATCCGAGTCTTCTATCAAAAGTTACAGCTATTCATATGAAGTTGTACAAAAACGCTTTCTTTCGCCAAGACAGTGCGTTTCTCACTGTTACATGCATTTGAATGGGGAACTCGACCGAAACAAAGTATAGGTTTTCATTATGTGAATAACTTGGAAATCTTAGCTCAAACAGCTGCAAAACCTGTTTTCCCAGCACGGAGACCTTGAGTTCTATAATATAAGGCCATAAACATGTTTGTCTGAGTCTTCTATCAAAAGTTACAGCTATTCATATGAAGTTGTACAAAAACGCTTAATTTCGCCAAGACAGTGCGTTTCTCACTGTTACATGCATTTGAATGGGGAACTCGACCGAAACAAAGTATAAGTTTTCATTATGTGAATAACTTGGAAATCTTAGCTCAAACAGCTGCAAAACCTGTTTTCCCAGCACGGGAACCTTGAGTTCTATAAGATAAAGCCATAAACATGTGTATCCGAGTCTTCTATCAAAAGTTACAGCTATTCATATGAAGTTGTACAAAAACGCTTTCTTTCGCCAAGACAGTGCGTTTCTCACTGTTACATGCATTTGAATGGGGAACTCGACCGAAACAAAGTATAGGTTTTCATTATGTGAATAACTTGGAAATCTTAGCTCAAACAGCTGCAAAACCTGTTTTTCCCAGCACGGGAACCTTGAGTTCTATAAGATAAAGCCATAAACATGTGTATCCGAGTCTTCTATCAAAAGTTACAGCTATTCATATGAAGTTGTACAAAAACGCTTTCTTTCGCCAAGACAGTGCGTTTCTCACTGTTACATGCATTTGAATGGGGAACTCGACCGAAACAAAGTATATGTTTTCATTATGTGAATAACTTGGAAATCTTAGCTCAAACAGCTGCAAAACCTGTTTTCCAGCACGGAGACCCTGAGTTCTATAATATAAGGCCATAAACATGTTTGTCTGAGTCTTCTATCAAAAGTTACAGCTATTCATATGAAGTTGTACAAAAACGCTTTCTTTCGCCAAGACAGTGCGTTTCTCACTGTTACATGCATTTGAATGGGGAACTCGACCGAAACAAAGTATAGGTTTTCATTATGTGAATAACTTGGAAATCTTAGCTCAAACAGCTGCAAAACCTGTTTGCCCAGCACGGGAACCTTGAGTTCTATAAGATAAAGCCATAAACATGTGTATCCGAGTCTTCTATCAAAAGTTACAGCTATTCATATGAAGTTGTACAAAAACGCTTTCTTTCGCCAAGACAGTGCGTTTCTCACTGTTACATGCATTTGAATGGGGAACTCGACCGAAACAAAGTATAGGTTTTCATTATGTGAATAACTTGGAAATCTTAGCTCAAACAGCTGCAAAACCTGTTTTCCCAGCACGGAGACCTTGAGTTCTATAAGATAAAGCCATAAACATGTGTATCCGAGTCTTCTATCAAAAGTTACAGCTATTCATATGAAGTTGTACAAAAACGCTTTCTTTCGCCAAGACAGTGCGTTTCTCACTGTTACATGCATTTGAATGGGGAACTCGACCGAAACAAAGTATAGGTTTTCATTATGTGAATAACTTGGAAATCTTAGCTCAAACAGCTGCAAAACCTGTTTTCCCAGCACGGGGACCTTGAGTTCTATAATATAAGGCCATAAACATGTTTGTCTGAGTCTTCTATCAAAAGTTACAGCTATTTCTATGAAGTTGTACAAAAACGCTTAATTTCGCCAAGACAGTGCGTTTCTCACTGTTACATGCATTTGAATGGGGAACTCGACCGAAACAAAGTATAGGTTTTCATTATGTGAATAACTTGGAAATCTTAGCTCAAACAGCTGCAAAACCTGTTTTCCCAGCACGGGAACCTTGAGTTCTATAAGATAAAGCCATAAACATGTGTATCCGAGTCTTCTATCAAAAGTTACAGCTATTCATATGA
>NC_140603.1:4925229-5085229 GCF_057381915.1 Diplotaxodon limnothrissa
TGAGCTAAGATTTCCAAGTTATTCACATAATGAAAACCTATACTTTGTTTCGGTCGAGTTCCCCATTCAAATGCATGTAACAGTGAGAAACGCACTGTCTTGGCGAAATTAAGCGTTTTTGTACAACTTCATAGAAATAGCTGTAACTTTTGATAGAAGACTCAGACAAACATGTTTATGGCCTTATATTATAGAACTCAAGGTCCCCGTGCTGGGAAAACAGGTTTTGCAGCTGTTTGAGCTAAGATTTCCAAGTTATTCACATAATGAAAACTTATACTTTGTTTCGGTCGAGTTCCCCATTCAAATGCATGTAACAGTGAGAAACGCACTGTCTTGGCGAAATTAAGCGTTTTTGTACAACTTCATATGAATAGCTGTAACTTTTGATAGAAGACTCAGGACAAACATGTTTATGGCCTTATATTATAGAACTCAAGGTCTCCGTGCTGGGAAAACAGGTTTTGCAGCTGTTTGAGCTAAGATTTCCAAGTTATTCACATAATGAAAACCTATACTTTGTTTCGGTCGAGTTCCCCATTCAAATGCATGTAACAGTGAGAAACGCACTGTCTTGGCGAAAGAAAGCGTTTTTGTACAACTTCATATGAATAGCTGTAACTTTTGATAGAAGACTCGGATACACATGTTTATGGCTTTATCTTATAGAACTCAAGGTTCCCGTGCTGGGAAAACAGGTTTTGCAGCTGTTTGAGCTAAGATTTCCAAGTTATTCACATAATGAAAACCTATACTTTGTTTCGGTCGAGTTCCCCATTCAAATGCATGTAACAGTGAGAAACGCACTGTCTTGGCGAAAGAAAGCGTTTTTGTACAACTTCATATGAATAGCTGTAACTTTTGATAGAAGACTCGGATACACATGTTTATGGCTTTATCTTATAGAACTCAAGGTCTCCGTGCTGGGAAAACAGGTTTTGCAGCTGTTTGAGCTAAGATTTCCAAGTTATTCACATAATGAAAACCTATACTTTGTTTCGGTCGAGTTCCCCATTCAAATGCATGTAACAGTGAGAAACGCACTGTCTTGGCGAAAGAAAGCGTTTTTGTACAACTTCATATGAATAGCTGTAACTTTTGATAGAAGACTCGGATACACATGTTTATGGCTTTATCTTATAGAACTCAAGGTTCCCGTGCTGGGAAAACAGGTTTTGCAGCTGTTTGAGCTAAGATTTCCAAGTTATTCACATAATGAAAACCTATACTTTGTTTCGGTCGAGTTCCCCATTCAAATGCATGTAACAGTGAGAAACGCACTGTCTTGGCGAAAGAAAGCGTTTTTGTACAACTTCATAGAAATAGCTGTAACTTTTGATAGAAGACTCAGACAAACATGTTTATGGCCTTATATTATAGAACTCAAGGTCCCCGTGCTGGGAAAACAGGTTTGCAGCTGTTTGAGCTAAGATTTCCAAGTTATTCACATAATGAAAACCTATACTTTGTTTCGGTCGAGTTCCCCATTCAAATGCATGTAACAGTGAGAAACGCACTGTCTTGGCGAAAGAAAGCGTTTTTGTACAACTTCATAGAAATAGCTGTAACTTTTGATAGAAGACTCGGATACACATGTTTATGGCTTTATCTTATAGAACTCAAGGTTCCCGTGCTGGGCAAACAGGTTTTGCAGCTGTTTGAGCTAAGATTTCCAAGTTATTCACATAATGAAAACCTATACTTTGTTTCGGTCGAGTTCCCCATTCAAATGCATGTAACAGTGAGAAACGCACTGTCTTGGCGAAAGAAAGCGTTTTTGTACAACTTCATATGAATAGCTGTAACTTTTGATAGAAGACTCGGATACACATGTTTATGGCTTTATCTTATAGAACTCAAGGTTCCCGTGCTGGGCAAACAGGTTTTGCAGCTGTTTGAGCTAAGATTTCCAAGTTATTCACATAATGAAAACCTATACTTTGTTTCGGTCGAGTTCCCCATTCAAATGCATGTAACAGTGAGAAACGCACTGTCTTGGCGAAATTAAGCGTTTTTGTACAACTTCATAGAAATAGCTGTAACTTTTGATAGAAGACTCAGACAAACATGTTTATGGCCTTATATTATAGAACTCAAGGTCTCCGTGCTGGGAAAACAGATTTTGCAGCTGTTTGAGCTAAGATTTCCAAGTTATTCACATAATGAAAACCTATACTTTGTTTCGGTCGAGTTCCCCATTCAAATGCATGTAACAGTGAGAAACGCACTGTCTTGGCGAAAGAAAGCGTTTTTGTACAACTTCATATGAATAGCTGTAACTTTTGATAGAAGACTCGGATACACATGTTTATGGCTTTATCTTATAGAACTCAAGGTTCCCGTGCTGGGAAAACAGGTTTTGCAGCTGTTTGAGCTAAGATTTCCAAGTTATTCACATAATGAAAACCTATACTTTGTTTCGGTCGAGTTCCCCATTCAAATGCATGTAACAGTGAGAAACGCACTGTCTTGGCGAAATTAAGCGTTTTTGTACAACTTCATAGAAATAGCTGTAACTTTTGATAGAAGACTCAGACAAACATGTTTATGGCCTTATATTATAGAACTCAAGGTCCCCGTGCTGGGAAAACAGGTTTTGCAGCTGTTTGAGCTAAGATTTCCAAGTTATTCACATAATGAAAACTTATACTTTGTTTCGGTCGAGTTCCCCATTCAAATGCATGTAACAGTGAGAAACGCACTGTCTTGGCGAAATTAAGCGTTTTTGTACAACTTCATATGAATAGCTGTAACTTTTGATAGAAGACTCAGACAAACATGTTTATGGCCTTATATTATAGAACTCAAGGTCTCCGTGCTGGGAAAACAGGTTTTGCAGCTGTTTGAGCTAAGATTTCCAAGTTATTCACATAATGAAAACCTATACTTTGTTTCGGTCGAGTTCCCCATTCAAATGCATGTAACAGTGAGAAACGCACTGTCTTGGCGAAAGAAAGCGTTTTTGTACAACTTCATATGAATAGCTGTAACTTTTGATAGAAGACTCGGATACACATGTTTATGGCTTTATCTTATAGAACTCAAGGTTCCCGTGCTGGGAAAACAGGTTTTGCAGCTGTTTGAGCTAAGATTTCCAAGTTATTCACATAATGAAAACCTATACTTTGTTTCGGTCGAGTTCCCCATTCAAATGCATGTAACAGTGAGAAACGCACTGTCTTGGCGAAAGAAAGCGTTTTTGTACAACTTCATATGAATAGCTGTAACTTTTGATAGAAGACTCGGATACACATGTTTATGGCTTTATCTTATAGAACTCAAGGTCTCCGTGCTGGGAAAACAGGTTTTGCAGCTGTTTGAGCTAAGATTTCCAAGTTATTCACATAATGAAAACCTATACTTTGTTTCGGTCGAGTTCCCCATTCAAATGCATGTAACAGTGAGAAACGCACTGTCTTGGCGAAAGAAAGCGTTTTTGTACAACTTCATATGAATAGCTGTAACTTTTGATAGAAGACTCGGATACACATGTTTATGGCTTTATCTTATAGAACTCAAGGTTCCCGTGCTGGGAAAACAGGTTTTGCAGCTGTTTGAGCTAAGATTTCCAAGTTATTCACATAATGAAAACCTATACTTTGTTTCGGTCGAGTTCCCCATTCAAATGCATGTAACAGTGAGAAACGCACTGTCTTGGCGAAAGAAAGCGTTTTTGTACAACTTCATAGAAATAGCTGTAACTTTTGATAGAAGACTCAGACAAACATGTTTATGGCCTTATATTATAGAACTCAAGGTCCCCGTGCTGGGAAAACAGGTTTTGCAGCTGTTTGAGCTAAGATTTCCAAGTTATTCACATAATGAAAACCTATACTTTGTTTCGGTCGAGTTCCCCATTCAAATGCATGTAACAGTGAGAAACGCACTGTCTTGGCGAAAGAAAGCGTTTTTGTACAACTTCATATGAATAGCTGTAACTTTTGATAGAAGACTCGGATACACATGTTTATGGCTTTATCTTATAGAACTCAAGGTTCCCGTGCTGGGCAAACAGGTTTTGCAGCTGTTTGAGCTAAGATTTCCAAGTTATTCACATAATGAAAACCTATACTTTGTTTCGGTCGAGTTCCCCATTCAAATGCATGTAACAGTGAGAAACGCACTGTCTTGGCGAAATTAAGCGTTTTTGTACAACTTCATAGAAATAGCTGTAACTTTTGATAGAAGACTCAGACAAACATGTTTATGGCCTTATATTATAGAACTCAAGGTCTCCGTGCTGGGAAAACAGATTTTGCAGCTGTTTGAGCTA
This sequence comes from Diplotaxodon limnothrissa, assembly GCF_057381915.1. Taxonomy (NCBI): domain Eukaryota; kingdom Metazoa; phylum Chordata; class Actinopteri; order Cichliformes; family Cichlidae; genus Diplotaxodon; species Diplotaxodon limnothrissa. Next base: position 4,929,503 of record NC_140603.1, read on the forward strand.
AGATTTCCAAGTTATTCACATAATGAAAACCTATACTTTGTTTCGGTCGAGTTCCCCATTCAAATGCATGTAACAGTGAGAAACGCACTGTCTTGGCGAAAGAAAGCGTTTTTGTACAACTTCATATGAATAGCTGTAACTTTTGATAGAAGACTCGGATACACATGTTTATGGCTTTATCTTATAGAACTCAAGGTTCCCGTGCTGGGAAAACAGGTTTTGCAGCTGTTTGAGCTAAGATTTCCAAGTTATTCACATAATGAAAACCTATACTTTGTTTCGGTCGAGTTCCCCATTCAAATGCATGTAACAGTGAGAAACGCACTGTCTTGGCGAAATTAAGCGTTTTTGTACAACTTCATAGAAATAGCTGTAACTTTTGATAGAAGACTCAGACAAACATGTTTATGGCCTTATATTATAGAACTCAAGGTCCCCGTGCTGGGAAAACAGGTTTTGCAGCTGTTTGAGCTAAGATTTCCAAGTTATTCACATAATGAAAACTTATACTTTGTTTCGGTCGAGTTCCCCATTCAAATGCATGTAACAGTGAGAAACGCACTGTCTTGGCGAAATTAAGCGTTTTTGTACAACTTCATATGAATAGCTGTAACTTTTGATAGAAGACTCAGACAAACATGTTTATGGCCTTATATTATAGAACTCAAGGTCTCCGTGCTGGGAAAACAGGTTTTGCAGCTGTTTGAGCTAAGATTTCCAAGTTATTCACATAATGAAAACCTATACTTTGTTTCGGTCGAGTTCCCCATTCAAATGCATGTAACAGTGAGAAACGCACTGTCTTGGCGAAAGAAAGCGTTTTTGTACAACTTCATATGAATAGCTGTAACTTTTGATAGAAGACTCGGATACACATGTTTATGGCTTTATCTTATAGAACTCAAGGTTCCCGTGCTGGGAAAACAGGTTTTGCAGCTGTTTGAGCTAAGATTTCCAAGTTATTCACATAATGAAAACCTATACTTTGTTTCGGTCGAGTTCCCCATTCAAATGCATGTAACAGTGAGAAACGCACTGTCTTGGCGAAAGAAAGCGTTTTTGTACAACTTCATATGAATAGCTGTAACTTTTGATAGAAGACTCGGATACACATGTTTATGGCTTTATCTTATAGAACTCAAGGTCTCCGTGCTGGGAAAACAGGTTTTGCAGCTGTTTGAGCTAAGATTTCCAAGTTATTCACATAATGAAAACCTATACTTTGTTTCGGTCGAGTTCCCCATTCAAATGCATGTAACAGTGAGAAACGCACTGTCTTGGCGAAAGAAAGCGTTTTTGTACAACTTCATATGAATAGCTGTAACTTTTGATAGAAGACTCGGATACACATGTTTATGGCTTTATCTTATAGAACTCAAGGTTCCCGTGCTGGGAAAACAGGTTTTGCAGCTGTTTGAGCTAAGATTTCCAAGTTATTCACATAATGAAAACCTATACTTTGTTTCGGTCGAGTTCCCCATTCAAATGCATGTAACAGTGAGAAACGCACTGTCTTGGCGAAAGAAAGCGTTTTTGTACAACTTCATAGAAATAGCTGTAACTTTTGATAGAAGACTCAGACAAACATGTTTATGGCCTTATATTATAGAACTCAAGGTCCCCGTGCTGGGAAAACAGGTTTTGCAGCTGTTTGAGCTAAGATTTCCAAGTTATTCACATAATGAAAACCTATACTTTGTTTCGGTCGAGTTCCCCATTCAAATGCATGTAACAGTGAGAAACGCACTGTCTTGGCGAAAGAAAGCGTTTTTGTACAACTTCATATGAATAGCTGTAACTTTTGATAGAAGACTCGGATACACATGTTTATGGCTTTATCTTATAGAACTCAAGGTTCCCGTGCTGGGCAAACAGGTTTTGCAGCTGTTTGAGCTAAGATTTCCAAGTTATTCACATAATGAAAACCTATACTTTGTTTCGGTCGAGTTCCCCATTCAAATGCATGTAACAGTGAGAAACGCACTGTCTTGGCGAAATTAAGCGTTTTTGTACAACTTCATAGAAATAGCTGTAACTTTTGATAGAAGACTCAGACAAACATGTTTATGGCCTTATATTATAGAACTCAAGGTCTCCGTGCTGGGAAAACAGATTTTGCAGCTGTTTGAGCTAAGATTTCCAAGTTATTCACATAATGAAAACCTATACTTTGTTTCGGTCGAGTTCCCCATTCAAATGCATGTAACAGTGAGAAACGCACTGTCTTGGCGAAAGAAAGCGTTTTTGTACAACTTCATATGAATAGCTGTAACTTTTGATAGAAGACTCGGATACACATGTTTATGGCTTTATCTTATAGAACTCAAGGTTCCCGTGCTGGGAAAACAGGTTTTGCAGCTGTTTGAGCTAAGATTTCCAAGTTATTCACATAATGAAAACCTATACTTTGTTTCGGTCGAGTTCCCCATTCAAATGCATGTAACAGTGAGAAACGCACTGTCTTGGCGAAATTAAGCGTTTTTGTACAACTTCATAGAAATAGCTGTAACTTTTGATAGAAGACTCAGACAAACATGTTTATGGCCTTATATTATAGAACTCAAGGTCCCCGTGCTGGGAAAACAGGTTTTGCAGCTGTTTGAGCTAAGATTTCCAAGTTATTCACATAATGAAAACTTATACTTTGTTTCGGTCGAGTTCCCCATTCAAATGCATGTAACAGTGAGAAACGCACTGTCTTGGCGAAATTAAGCGTTTTTGTACAACTTCATATGAATAGCTGTAACTTTTGATAGAAGACTCAGACAAACATGTTTATGGCCTTATATTATAGAACTCAAGGTCTCCGTGCTGGGAAAACAGGTTTTGCAGCTGTTTGAGCTAAGATTTCCAAGTTATTCACATAATGAAAACCTATACTTTGTTTCGGTCGAGTTCCCCATTCAAATGCATGTAACAGTGAGAAACGCACTGTCTTGGCGAAAGAAAGCGTTTTTGTACAACTTCATATGAATAGCTGTAACTTTTGATAGAAGACTCGGATACACATGTTTATGGCTTTATCTTATAGAACTCAAGGTTCCCGTGCTGGGAAAACAGGTTTTGCAGCTGTTTGAGCTAAGATTTCCAAGTTATTCACATAATGAAAACCTATACTTTGTTTCGGTCGAGTTCCCCATTCAAATGCATGTAACAGTGAGAAACGCACTGTCTTGGCGAAAGAAAGCGTTTTTGTACAACTTCATATGAATAGCTGTAACTTTTGATAGAAGACTCGGATACACATGTTTATGGCTTTATCTTATAGAACTCAAGGTCTCCGTGCTGGGAAAACAGGTTTTGCAGCTGTTTGAGCTAAGATTTCCAAGTTATTCACATAATGAAAACCTATACTTTGTTTCGGTCGAGTTCCCCATTCAAATGCATGTAACAGTGAGAAACGCACTGTCTTGGCGAAAGAAAGCGTTTTTGTACAACTTCATATGAATAGCTGTAACTTTTGATAGAAGACTCGGATACACATGTTTATGGCTTTATCTTATAGAACTCAAGGTTCCCGTGCTGGGAAAACAGGTTTTGCAGCTGTTTGAGCTAAGATTTCCAAGTTATTCACATAATGAAAACCTATACTTTGTTTCGGTCGAGTTCCCCATTCAAATGCATGTAACAGTGAGAAACGCACTGTCTTGGCGAAAGAAAGCGTTTTTGTACAACTTCATAGAAATAGCTGTAACTTTTGATAGAAGACTCAGACAAACATGTTTATGGCCTTATATTATAGAACTCAAGGTCCCCGTGCTGGGAAAACAGGTTTTGCAGCTGTTTGAGCTAAGATTTCCAAGTTATTCACATAATGAAAACCTATACTTTGTTTCGGTCGAGTTCCCCATTCAAATGCATGTAACAGTGAGAAACGCACTGTCTTGGCGAAAGAAAGCGTTTTTGTACAACTTCATATGAATAGCTGTAACTTTTGATAGAAGACTCGGATACACATGTTTATGGCTTTATCTTATAGAACTCAAGGTTCCCGTGCTGGGCAAACAGGTTTTGCAGCTGTTTGAGCTAAGATTTCCAAGTTATTCACATAATGAAAACCTATACTTTGTTTCGGTCGAGTTCCCCATTCAAATGCATGTAACAGTGAGAAACGCACTGTCTTGGCGAAATTAAGCGTTTTTGTACAACTTCATAGAAATAGCTGTAACTTTTGATAGAAGACTCAGACAAACATGTTTATGGCCTTATATTATAGAACTCAAGGTCTCCGTGCTGGGAAAACAGATTTTGCAGCTGTTTGAGCTAAGATTTCCAAGTTATTCACATAATGAAAACCTATACTTTGTTTCGGTCGAGTTCCCCATTCAAATGCATGTAACAGTGAGAAACGCACTGTCTTGGCGAAAGAAAGCGTTTTTGTACAACTTCATATGAATAGCTGTAACTTTTGATAGAAGACTCGGATACACATGTTTATGGCTTTATCTTATAGAACTCAAGGTTCCCGTGCTGGGAAAACAGGTTTTGCAGCTGTTTGAGCTAAGATTTCCAAGTTATTCACATAATGAAAACCTATACTTTGTTTCGGTCGAGTTCCCCATTCAAATGCATGTAACAGTGAGAAACGCACTGTCTTGGCGAAATTAAGCGTTTTTGTACAACTTCATAGAAATAGCTGTAACTTTTGATAGAAGACTCAGACAAACATGTTTATGGCCTTATATTATAGAACTCAAGGTCCCCGTGCTGGGAAAACAGGTTTTGCAGCTGTTTGAGCTAAGATTTCCAAGTTATTCACATAATGAAAACTTATACTTTGTTTCGGTCGAGTTCCCCATTCAAATGCATGTAACAGTGAGAAACGCACTGTCTTGGCGAAATTAAGCGTTTTTGTACAACTTCATATGAATAGCTGTAACTTTTGATAGAAGACTCAGACAAACATGTTTATGGCCTTATATTATAGAACTCAAGGTCTCCGTGCTGGGAAAACAGGTTTTGCAGCTGTTTGAGCTAAGATTTCCAAGTTATTCACATAATGAAAACCTATACTTTGTTTCGGTCGAGTTCCCCATTCAAATGCATGTAACAGTGAGAAACGCACTGTCTTGGCGAAAGAAAGCGTTTTTGTACAACTTCATATGAATAGCTGTAACTTTTGATAGAAGACTCGGATACACATGTTTATGGCTTTATCTTATAGAACTCAAGGTTCCCGTGCTGGGAAAACAGGTTTTGCAGCTGTTTGAGCTAAGATTTCCAAGTTATTCACATAATGAAAACCTATACTTTGTTTCGGTCGAGTTCCCCATTCAAATGCATGTAACAGTGAGAAACGCACTGTCTTGGCGAAAGAAAGCGTTTTTGTACAACTTCATATGAATAGCTGTAACTTTTGATAGAAGACTCGGATACACATGTTTATGGCTTTATCTTATAGAACTCAAGGTCTCCGTGCTGGGAAAACAGGTTTTGCAGCTGTTTGAGCTAAGATTTCCAAGTTATTCACATAATGAAAACCTATACTTTGTTTCGGTCGAGTTCCCCATTCAAATGCATGTAACAGTGAGAAACGCACTGTCTTGGCGAAAGAAAGCGTTTTTGTACAACTTCATATGAATAGCTGTAACTTTTGATAGAAGACTCGGATACACATGTTTATGGCTTTATCTTATAGAACTCAAGGTTCCCGTGCTGGGAAAACAGGTTTTGCAGCTGTTTGAGCTAAGATTTCCAAGTTATTCACATAATGAAAACCTATACTTTGTTTCGGTCGAGTTCCCCATTCAAATGCATGTAACAGTGAGAAACGCACTGTCTTGGCGAAAGAAAGCGTTTTTGTACAACTTCATAGAAATAGCTGTAACTTTTGATAGAAGACTCAGACAAACATGTTTATGGCCTTATATTATAGAACTCAAGGTCCCCGTGCTGGGAAAACAGGTTTTGCAGCTGTTTGAGCTAAGATTTCCAAGTTATTCACATAATGAAAACCTATACTTTGTTTCGGTCGAGTTCCCCATTCAAATGCATGTAACAGTGAGAAACGCACTGTCTTGGCGAAAGAAAGCGTTTTTGTACAACTTCATATGAATAGCTGTAACTTTTGATAGAAGACTCGGATACACATGTTTATGGCTTTATCTTATAGAACTCAAGGTTCCCGTGCTGGGAAAACAGGTTTTGCAGCTGTTTGAGCTAAGATTTCCAAGTTATTCACATAATGAAAACCTATACTTTGTTTCGGTCGAGTTCCCCATTCAAATGCATGTAACAGTGAGAAACGCACTGTCTTGGCGAAAGAAAGCGTTTTTGTACAACTTCATAGAAATAGCTGTAACTTTTGATAGAAGACTCAGACAAACATGTTTATGGCCTTATATTATAGAACTCAAGGTCTCCGTGCTGGGAAAACAGATTTTGCAGCTGTTTGAGCTAAGATTTCCAAGTTATTCACATAATGAAAACCTATACTTTGTTTCGGTCGAGTTCCCCATTCAAATGCATGTAACAGTGAGAAACGCACTGTCTTGGCGAAAGAAAGCGTTTTTGTACAACTTCATATGAATAGCTGTAACTTTTGATAGAAGACTCGGATACACATGTTTATGGCTTTATCTTATAGAACTCAAGGTTCCCGTGCTGGGCAAACAGGTTTTGCAGCTGTTTGAGCTAAGATTTCCAAGTTATTCACATAATGAAAACCTATACTTTGTTTCGGTCGAGTTCCCCATTCAAATGCATGTAACAGTGAGAAACGCACTGTCTTGGCGAAATTAAGCGTTTTTGTACAACTTCATATGAATAGCTGTAACTTTTGATAGAAGACTCAGACAAACATGTTTATGGCCTTATATTATAGAACTCAAGGTCTCCGTGCTGGGAAAACAGATTTTGCAGCTGTTTGAGCTAAGATTTCCAAGTTATTCACATAATGAAAACCTATACTTTGTTTCGGTCGAGTTCCCCATTCAAATGCATGTAACAGTGAGAAACGCACTGTCTTGGCGAAAGAAAGCGTTTTTGTACAACTTCATATGAATAGCTGTAACTTTTGATAGAAGACTCGGATACACATGTTTATGGCTTTATCTTATAGAACTCAAGGTTCCCGTGCTGGGAAAACAGGTTTTGCAGCTGTTTGAGCTAAGATTTCCAAGTTATTCACATAATGAAAACCTATACTTTGTTTCGGTCGAGTTCCCCATTCAAATGCATGTAACAGTGAGAAACGCACTGTCTTGGCGAAAGAAAGCGTTTTTGTACAACTTCATAGAAATAGCTGTAACTTTTGATAGAAGACTCAGACAAACATGTTTATGGCCTTATATTATAGAACTCAAGGTCTCCGTGCTGGGAAAACAGATTTTGCAGCTGTTTGAGCTAAGATTTCCAAGTTATTCACATAATGAAAACCTATACTTTGTTTCGGTCGAGTTCCCCATTCAAATGCATGTAACAGTGAGAAACGCACTGTCTTGGCGAAAGAAAGCGTTTTTGTACAACTTCATATGAATAGCTGTAACTTTTGATAGAAGACTCGGATACACATGTTTATGGCTTTATCTTATAGAACTCAAGGTTCCCGTGCTGGGAAAACAGGTTTTGCAGCTGTTTGAGCTAAGATTTCCAAGTTATTCACATAATGAAAACCTATACTTTGTTTCGGTCGAGTTCCCCATTCAAATGCATGTAACAGTGAGAAACGCACTGTCTTGGCGAAAGAAAGCGTTTTTGTACAACTTCATATGAATAGCTGTAACTTTTGATAGAAGACTCGGATACACATGTTTATGGCTTTATCTTATAGAACTCAAGGTTCCCGTGCTGGGCAAACAGGTTTTGCAGCTGTTTGAGCTAAGATTTCCAAGTTATTCACATAATGAAAACCTATACTTTGTTTCGGTCGAGTTCCCCATTCAAATGCATGTAACAGTGAGAAACGCACTGTCTTGGCGAAAGAAAGCGTTTTTGTACAACTTCATATGAATAGCTGTAACTTTTGATAGAAGACTCAGACAAACATGTTTATGGCCTTATATTATAGAACTCAGGGTCTCCGTGCTGGGAAAACAGGTTTTGCAGCTGTTTGAGCTAAGATTTCCAAGTTATTCACATAATGAAAACATATACTTTGTTTCGGTCGAGTTCCCCATTCAAATGCATGTAACAGTGAGAAACGCACTGTCTTGGCGAAAGAAAGCGTTTTTGTACAACTTCATATGAATTAGCTGTAACTTTTGATAGAAGACTCGGATACACATGTTTATGGCTTTATCTTATAGAACTCAAGGTTCCCGTGCTGGGAAAACAGGTTTTGCAGCTGTTTGAGCTAAGATTTCCAAGTTATTCACATAATGAAAACCTATACTTTGTTTCGGTCGAGTTCCCCATTCAAATGCATGTAACAGTGAGAAACGCACTGTCTTGGCGAAAGAAAGCGTTTTTGTACAACTTCATAGAAATAGCTGTAACTTTTGATAGAAGACTCAGACAAACATGTTTATGGCCTTATATTATAGAACTCAAGGTCTCCGTGCTGGGAAAACAGGTTTTGCAGCTGTTTGAGCTAAGATTTCCAAGTTATTCACATAATGAAAACCTATACTTTGTTTCGGTCGAGTTCCCCATTCAAATGCATGTAACAGTGAGAAACGCACTGTCTTGGCGAAAGAAAGCGTTTTTGTACAACTTCATATGAATAGCTGTAACTTTTGATAGAAGACTCGGATACACATGTTTATGGCTTTATCTTATAGAACTCAAGGTCTCCGTGCTGGGAAAACAGGTTTTGCAGCTGTTTGAGCTAAGATTTCCAAGTTATTCACATAATGAAAACCTATACTTTGTTTCGGTCGAGTTCCCCATTCAAATGCATGTAACAGTGAGAAACGCACTGTCTTGGCGAAAGAAAGCGTTTTTGTACAACTTCATATGAATAGCTGTAACTTTTGATAGAAGACTCGGATACACATGTTTATGGCTTTATCTTATAGAACTCAAGGTTCCCGTGCTGGGAAAACAGGTTTTGCAGCTGTTTGAGCTAAGATTTCCAAGTTATTCACATAATGAAAACCTATACTTTGTTTCGGTCGAGTTCCCCATTCAAATGCATGTAACAGTGAGAAACGCACTGTCTTGGCGAAAGAAAGCGTTTTTGTACAACTTCATATGAATAGCTGTAACTTTTGATAGAAGACTCGGATACACATGTTTATGGCTTTATCTTATAGAACTCAAGGTTCCCGTGCTGGGAAAACAGGTTTTGCAGCTGTTTGAGCTAAGATTTCCAAGTTATTCACATAATGAAAACCTATACTTTGTTTCGGTCGAGTTCCCCATTCAAATGCATGTAACAGTGAGAAACGCACTGTCTTGGCGAAATTAAGCGTTTTTGTACAACTTCATAGAAATAGCTGTAACTTTTGATAGAAGACTCAGACAAACATGTTTATGGCCTTATATTATAGAACTCAAGGTCCCCGTGCTGGGAAAACAGGTTTTGCAGCTGTTTGAGCTAAGATTTCCAAGTTATTCACATAATGAAAACTTATACTTTGTTTCGGTCGAGTTCCCCATTCAAATGCATGTAACAGTGAGAAACGCACTGTCTTGGCGAAAGAAAGCGTTTTTGTACAACTTCATATGAATAGCTGTAACTTTTGATAGAAGACTCGGATACACATGTTTATGGCTTTATCTTATAGAACTCAAGGTTCCCGTGCTGGGAAAACAGGTTTTGCAGCTGTTTGAGCTAAGATTTCCAAGTTATTCACATAATGAAAACCTATACTTTGTTTCGGTCGAGTTCCCCATTCAAATGCATGTAACAGTGAGAAACGCACTGTCTTGGCGAAAGAAAGCGTTTTTGTACAACTTCATAGAAATAGCTGTAACTTTTGATAGAAGACTCAGACAAACATGTTTATGGCCTTATATTATAGAACTCAAGGTCTCCGTGCTGGGAAAACAGGTTTTGCAGCTGTTTGAGCTAAGATTTCCAAGTTATTCACATAATGAAAACCTATACTTTGTTTCGGTCGAGTTCCCAATTCAAATGCATGTAACAGTGAGAAACGCACTGTCTTGGCGAAAGAAAGCGTTTTTGTACAACTTCATATGAATAGCTGTAACTTTTGATAGAAGACTCGGATACACATGTTTATGGCTTTATCTTATAGAACTCAAGGTTCCCGTGCTGGGCAAACAGGTTTTGCAGCTGTTTGAGCTAAGATTTCCAAGTTATTCACATAATGAAAACCTATACTTTGTTTCGGTCGAGTTCCCCATTCAAATGCATGTAACAGTGAGAAACGCACTGTCTTGGCGAAAGAAAGCGTTTTTGTACAACTTCATAGAAATAGCTGTAACTTTTGATAGAAGACTCAGACAAACATGTTTATGGCCTTATATTATAGAACTCAAGGTCTCCGTGCTGGGAAAACAGGTTTTGCAGCTGTTTGAGCTAAGATTTCCAAGTTATTCACATAATGAAAACCTATACTTTGTTTCGGTCGAGTTCCCCATTCAAATGCATGTAACAGTGAGAAACGCACTGTCTTGGCGAAAGAAAGCGTTTTTGTACAACTTCATAGAAATAGCTGTAACTTTTGATAGAAGACTCAGACAAACATGTTTATGGCCTTATATTATAGAACTCAAGGTCTCCGTGCTGGGAAAACAGGTTTTGCAGCTGTTTGAGCTAAGATTTCCAAGTTATTCACATAATGAAAACCTATACTTTGTTTCGGTCGAGTTCCCCATTCAAATGCATGTAACAGTGAGAAACGCACTGTCTTGGCGAAAGAAAGCGTTTTTGTACAACTTCATAGAAATAGCTGTAACTTTTGATAGAAGACTCAGACAAACATGTTTATGGCCTTATATTATAGAACTCAAGGTCTCCGTGCTGGGAAAACAGGTTTTGCAGCTGTTTGAGCTAAGATTTCCAAGTTATTCACATAATGAAAACCTATACTTTGTTTCGGTCGAGTTCCCAATTCAAATGCATGTAACAGTGAGAAACGCACTGTCTTGGCGAAAGAAAGCGTTTTTGTACAACTTCATATGAATAGCTGTAACTTTTGATAGAAGACTCGGATACACATGTTTATGGCTTTATCTTATAGAACTCAAGGTTCCCGTGCTGGGCAAACAGGTTTTGCAGCTGTTTGAGCTAAGATTTCCAAGTTATTCACATAATGAAAACCTATACTTTGTTTCGGTCGAGTTCCCCATTCAAATGCATGTAACAGTGAGAAACGCACTGTCTTGGCGAAAGAAAGCGTTTTTGTACAACTTCATAGAAATAGCTGTAACTTTTGATAGAAGACTCAGACAAACATGTTTATGGCCTTATATTATAGAACTCAAGGTCTCCGTGCTGGGAAAACAGGTTTTGCAGCTGTTTGAGCTAAGATTTCCAAGTTATTCACATAATGAAAACCTATACTTTGTTTCGGTCGAGTTCCCCATTCAAATGCATGTAACAGTGAGAAACGCACTGTCTTGGCGAAAGAAAGCGTTTTTGTACAACTTCATAGAAATAGCTGTAACTTTTGATAGAAGACTCAGACAAACATGTTTATGGCCTTATATTATAGAACTCAAGGTCTCCGTGCTGGGAAAACAGGTTTTGCAGCTGTTTGAGCTAAGATTTCCAAGTTATTCACATAATGAAAACCTATACTTTGTTTCGGTCGAGTTCCCCATTCAAATGCATGTAACAGTGAGAAACGCACTGTCTTGGCGAAAGAAAGCGTTTTTGTACAACTTCATATGAATAGCTGTAACTTTTGATAGAAGACTCGGATACACATGTTTATGGCTTTATCTTATAGAACTCAAGGTTCCCGTGCTGGGAAAACAGGTTTTGCAGCTGTTTGAGCTAAGATTTCCAAGTTATTCACATAATGAAAACCTATACTTTGTTTCGGTCGAGTTCCCCATTCAAATGCATGTAACAGTGAGAAACGCACTGTCTTGGCGAAATTAAGCGTTTTTGTACAACTTCATAGAAATAGCTGTAACTTTTGATAGAAGACTCAGACAAACATGTTTATGGCCTTATATTATAGAACTCAAGGTCTCCGTGCTGGGAAAACAGATTTTGCAGCTGTTTGAGCTAAGATTTCCAAGTTATTCACATAATGAAAACCTATACTTTGTTTCGGTCGAGTTCCCCATTCAAATGCATGTAACAGTGAGAAACGCACTGTCTTGGCGAAAGAAAGCGTTTTTGTACAACTTCATATGAATAGCTGTAACTTTTGATAGAAGCCTCGGATACACATGTTTATGGCTTTATCTTATAGAACTCAAGGTTCCCGTGCTGGGCAAACAGGTTTTGCAGCTGTTTGAGCTAAGATTTCCAAGTTATTCACATAATGAAAACCTATACTTTGTTTCGGTCGAGTTCCCCATTCAAATGCATGTAACAGTGAGAAACGCACTGTCTTGGCGAAAGAAAGCGTTTTTGTACAACTTCATAGAAATAGCTGTAACTTTTGATAGAAGACTCAGACAAACATGTTTATGGCCTTATATTATAGAACTCAAGGTCTCCGTGCTGGGAAAACAGGTTTTGCAGCTGTTTGAGCTAAGATTTCCAAGTTATTCACATAATGAAAACCTATACTTTGTTTCGGTCGAGTTCCCCATTCAAATGCATGTAACAGTGAGAAACGCACTGTCTTGGCGAAAGAAAGCGTTTTTGTACAACTTCATATGAATAGCTGTAACTTTTGATAGAAGACTCAGACAAACATGTTTATGGCCTTATATTATAGAACTCAAGGTTCCCGTGCTGGGCAAACAGGTTTTGCAGCTGTTTGAGCTAAGATTTCCAAGTTATTCACATAATGAAAACCTATACTTTGTTTCGGTCGAGTTCCCCATTCAAATGCATGTAACAGTGAGAAACGCACTGTCTTGGCGAAATTAAGCGTTTTTGTACAACTTCATATGAATAGCTGTAACTTTTGATAGAAGACTCGGATACACATGTTTATGGCTTTATCTTATAGAACTCAAGGTTCCCGTGCTGGGAAAACAGGTTTTGCAGCTGTTTGAGCTAAGATTTCCAAGTTATTCACATAATGAAAACCTATACTTTGTTTCGGTCGAGTTCCCCATTCAAATGCATGTAACAGTGAGAAACGCACTGTCTTGGCGAAAGAAAGCGTTTTTGTACAACTTCATATGAATAGCTGTAACTTTTGATAGAAGACTCAGACAAACATGTTTATGGCCTTATATTATAGAACTCAAGGTCTCCGTGCTGGGAAAACAGGTTTTGCAGCTGTTTGAGCTAAGATTTCCAAGTTATTCACATAATGAAAACCTATACTTTGTTTCGGTCGAGTTCCCCATTCAAATGCATGTAACAGTGAGAAACGCACTGTCTTGGCGAAAGAAAGCGTTTTTGTACAACTTCATAGAAATAGCTGTAACTTTTGATAGAAGACTCAGACAAACATGTTTATGGCCTTATATTATAGAACTCAAGGTCTCCGTGCTGGGAAAACAGGTTTTGCAGCTGTTTGAGCTAAGATTTCCAAGTTATTCACATAATGAAAACCTATACTTTGTTTCGGTCGAGTTCCCCATTCAAATGCATGTAACAGTGAGAAACGCACTGTCTTGGCGAAAGAAAGCGTTTTTGTACAACTTCATATGAATAGCTGTAACTTTTGATAGAAGACTCGGATACACATGTTTATGGCTTTATCTTATAGAACTCAAGGTTCCCGTGCTGGGAAAACAGGTTTTGCAGCTGTTTGAGCTAAGATTTCCAAGTTATTCACATAATGAAAACCTATACTTTGTTTCGGTCGAGTTCCCCATTCAAATGCATGTAACAGTGAGAAACGCACTGTCTTGGCGAAATTAAGCGTTTTTGTACAACTTCATAGAAATAGCTGTAACTTTTGATAGAAGACTCAGACAAACATGTTTATGGCCTTATATTATAGAACTCAAGGTCTCCGTGCTGGGAAAACAGATTTTGCAGCTGTTTGAGCTAAGATTTCCAAGTTATTCACATAATGAAAACCTATACTTTGTTTCGGTCGAGTTCCCCATTCAAATGCATGTAACAGTGAGAAACGCACTGTCTTGGCGAAAGAAAGCGTTTTTGTACAACTTCATATGAATAGCTGTAACTTTTGATAGAAGCCTCGGATACACATGTTTATGGCTTTATCTTATAGAACTCAAGGTTCCCGTGCTGGGCAAACAGGTTTTGCAGCTGTTTGAGCTAAGATTTCCAAGTTATTCACATAATGAAAACCTATACTTTGTTTCGGTCGAGTTCCCCATTCAAATGCATGTAACAGTGAGAAACGCACTGTCTTGGCGAAAGAAAGCGTTTTTGTACAACTTCATAGAAATAGCTGTAACTTTTGATAGAAGACTCAGACAAACATGTTTATGGCCTTATATTATAGAACTCAAGGTCTCCGTGCTGGGAAAACAGGTTTTGCAGCTGTTTGAGCTAAGATTTCCAAGTTATTCACATAATGAAAACCTATACTTTGTTTCGGTCGAGTTCCCCATTCAAATGCATGTAACAGTGAGAAACGCACTGTCTTGGCGAAAGAAAGCGTTTTTGTACAACTTCATATGAATAGCTGTAACTTTTGATAGAAGACTCAGACAAACATGTTTATGGCCTTATATTATAGAACTCAAGGTTCCCGTGCTGGGCAAACAGGTTTTGCAGCTGTTTGAGCTAAGATTTCCAAGTTATTCACATAATGAAAACCTATACTTTGTTTCGGTCGAGTTCCCCATTCAAATGCATGTAACAGTGAGAAACGCACTGTCTTGGCGAAATTAAGCGTTTTTGTACAACTTCATATGAATAGCTGTAACTTTTGATAGAAGACTCGGATACACATGTTTATGGCTTTATCTTATAGAACTCAAGGTTCCCGTGCTGGGAAAACAGGTTTTGCAGCTGTTTGAGCTAAGATTTCCAAGTTATTCACATAATGAAAACCTATACTTTGTTTCGGTCGAGTTCCCCATTCAAATGCATGTAACAGTGAGAAACGCACTGTCTTGGCGAAAGAAAGCGTTTTTGTACAACTTCATATGAATAGCTGTAACTTTTGATAGAAGACTCAGACAAACATGTTTATGGCCTTATATTATAGAACTCAAGGTTCCCGTGCTGGGCAAACAGGTTTTGCAGCTGTTTGAGCTAAGATTTCCAAGTTATTCACATAATGAAAACCTATACTTTGTTTCGGTCGAGTTCCCCATTCAAATGCATGTAACAGTGAGAAACGCACTGTCTTGGCGAAAGAAAGCGTTTTTGTACAACTTCATATGAATAGCTGTAACTTTTGATAGAAGACTCGGATACACATGTTTATGGCTTTATCTTATAGAACTCAAGGTTCCCGTGCTGGGCAAACAGGTTTTGCAGCTGTTTGAGCTAAGATTTCCAAGTTATTCACATAATGAAAACCTATACTTTGTTTCGGTCGAGTTCCCCATTCAAATGCATGTAACAGTGAGAAACGCACTGTCTTGGCGAAAGAAAGCGTTTTTGTACAACTTCATATGAATAGCTGTAACTTTTGATAGAAGACTCAGACAAACATGTTTATGGCCTTATATTATAGAACTCAGGGTCTCCGTGCTGGGAAAACAGGTTTTGCAGCTGTTTGAGCTAAGATTTCCAAGTTATTCACATAATGAAAACATATACTTTGTTTCGGTCGAGTTCCCCATTCAAATGCATGTAACAGTGAGAAACGCACTGTCTTGGCGAAAGAAAGCGTTTTTGTACAACTTCATATGAATTAGCTGTAACTTTTGATAGAAGACTCGGATACACATGTTTATGGCTTTATCTTATAGAACTCAAGGTTCCCGTGCTGGGAAAACAGGTTTTGCAGCTGTTTGAGCTAAGATTTCCAAGTTATTCACATAATGAAAACCTATACTTTGTTTCGGTCGAGTTCCCCATTCAAATGCATGTAACAGTGAGAAACGCACTGTCTTGGCGAAAGAAAGCGTTTTTGTACAACTTCATAGAAATAGCTGTAACTTTTGATAGAAGACTCAGACAAACATGTTTATGGCCTTATATTATAGAACTCAAGGTCTCCGTGCTGGGAAAACAGGTTTTGCAGCTGTTTGAGCTAAGATTTCCAAGTTATTCACATAATGAAAACCTATACTTTGTTTCGGTCGAGTTCCCCATTCAAATGCATGTAACAGTGAGAAACGCACTGTCTTGGCGAAAGAAAGCGTTTTTGTACAACTTCATATGAATAGCTGTAACTTTTGATAGAAGACTCGGATACACATGTTTATGGCTTTATCTTATAGAACTCAAGGTCTCCGTGCTGGGAAAACAGGTTTTGCAGCTGTTTGAGCTAAGATTTCCAAGTTATTCACATAATGAAAACCTATACTTTGTTTCGGTCGAGTTCCCCATTCAAATGCATGTAACAGTGAGAAACGCACTGTCTTGGCGAAAGAAAGCGTTTTTGTACAACTTCATATGAATAGCTGTAACTTTTGATAGAAGACTCGGATACACATGTTTATGGCTTTATCTTATAGAACTCAAGGTTCCCGTGCTGGGAAAACAGGTTTTGCAGCTGTTTGAGCTAAGATTTCCAAGTTATTCACATAATGAAAACCTATACTTTGTTTCGGTCGAGTTCCCCATTCAAATGCATGTAACAGTGAGAAACGCACTGTCTTGGCGAAAGAAAGCGTTTTTGTACAACTTCATATGAATAGCTGTAACTTTTGATAGAAGACTCGGATACACATGTTTATGGCTTTATCTTATAGAACTCAAGGTTCCCGTGCTGGGAAAACAGGTTTTGCAGCTGTTTGAGCTAAGATTTCCAAGTTATTCACATAATGAAAACCTATACTTTGTTTCGGTCGAGTTCCCCATTCAAATGCATGTAACAGTGAGAAACGCACTGTCTTGGCGAAATTAAGCGTTTTTGTACAACTTCATAGAAATAGCTGTAACTTTTGATAGAAGACTCAGACAAACATGTTTATGGCCTTATATTATAGAACTCAAGGTCCCCGTGCTGGGAAAACAGGTTTTGCAGCTGTTTGAGCTAAGATTTCCAAGTTATTCACATAATGAAAACTTATACTTTGTTTCGGTCGAGTTCCCCATTCAAATGCATGTAACAGTGAGAAACGCACTGTCTTGGCGAAAGAAAGCGTTTTTGTACAACTTCATATGAATAGCTGTAACTTTTGATAGAAGACTCGGATACACATGTTTATGGCTTTATCTTATAGAACTCAAGGTTCCCGTGCTGGGAAAACAGGTTTTGCAGCTGTTTGAGCTAAGATTTCCAAGTTATTCACATAATGAAAACCTATACTTTGTTTCGGTCGAGTTCCCCATTCAAATGCATGTAACAGTGAGAAACGCACTGTCTTGGCGAAAGAAAGCGTTTTTGTACAACTTCATAGAAATAGCTGTAACTTTTGATAGAAGACTCAGACAAACATGTTTATGGCCTTATATTATAGAACTCAAGGTCTCCGTGCTGGGAAAACAGGTTTTGCAGCTGTTTGAGCTAAGATTTCCAAGTTATTCACATAATGAAAACCTATACTTTGTTTCGGTCGAGTTCCCAATTCAAATGCATGTAACAGTGAGAAACGCACTGTCTTGGCGAAAGAAAGCGTTTTTGTACAACTTCATATGAATAGCTGTAACTTTTGATAGAAGACTCGGATACACATGTTTATGGCTTTATCTTATAGAACTCAAGGTTCCCGTGCTGGGCAAACAGGTTTTGCAGCTGTTTGAGCTAAGATTTCCAAGTTATTCACATAATGAAAACCTATACTTTGTTTCGGTCGAGTTCCCCATTCAAATGCATGTAACAGTGAGAAACGCACTGTCTTGGCGAAAGAAAGCGTTTTTGTACAACTTCATAGAAATAGCTGTAACTTTTGATAGAAGACTCAGACAAACATGTTTATGGCCTTATATTATAGAACTCAAGGTCTCCGTGCTGGGAAAACAGGTTTTGCAGCTGTTTGAGCTAAGATTTCCAAGTTATTCACATAATGAAAACCTATACTTTGTTTCGGTCGAGTTCCCCATTCAAATGCATGTAACAGTGAGAAACGCACTGTCTTGGCGAAAGAAAGCGTTTTTGTACAACTTCATAGAAATAGCTGTAACTTTTGATAGAAGACTCAGACAAACATGTTTATGGCCTTATATTATAGAACTCAAGGTCTCCGTGCTGGGAAAACAGGTTTTGCAGCTGTTTGAGCTAAGATTTCCAAGTTATTCACATAATGAAAACCTATACTTTGTTTCGGTCGAGTTCCCCATTCAAATGCATGTAACAGTGAGAAACGCACTGTCTTGGCGAAAGAAAGCGTTTTTGTACAACTTCATATGAATAGCTGTAACTTTTGATAGAAGACTCGGATACACATGTTTATGGCTTTATCTTATAGAACTCAAGGTTCCCGTGCTGGGCAAACAGGTTTTGCAGCTGTTTGAGCTAAGATTTCCAAGTTATTCACATAATGAAAACCTATACTTTGTTTCGGTCGAGTTCCCCATTCAAATGCATGTAACAGTGAGAAACGCACTGTCTTGGCGAAAGAAAGCGTTTTTGTACAACTTCATATGAATAGCTGTAACTTTTGATAGAAGACTCAGACAAACATGTTTATGGCCTTATATTATAGAACTCAGGGTCTCCGTGCTGGGAAAACAGGTTTTGCAGCTGTTTGAGCTAAGATTTCCAAGTTATTCACATAATGAAAACATATACTTTGTTTCGGTCGAGTTCCCCATTCAAATGCATGTAACAGTGAGAAACGCACTGTCTTGGCGAAAGAAAGCGTTTTTGTACAACTTCATATGAATTAGCTGTAACTTTTGATAGAAGACTCGGATACACATGTTTATGGCTTTATCTTATAGAACTCAAGGTTCCCGTGCTGGGAAAACAGGTTTTGCAGCTGTTTGAGCTAAGATTTCCAAGTTATTCACATAATGAAAACCTATACTTTGTTTCGGTCGAGTTCCCCATTCAAATGCATGTAACAGTGAGAAACGCACTGTCTTGGCGAAAGAAAGCGTTTTTGTACAACTTCATAGAAATAGCTGTAACTTTTGATAGAAGACTCAGACAAACATGTTTATGGCCTTATATTATAGAACTCAAGGTCTCCGTGCTGGGAAAACAGGTTTTGCAGCTGTTTGAGCTAAGATTTCCAAGTTATTCACATAATGAAAACCTATACTTTGTTTCGGTCGAGTTCCCCATTCAAATGCATGTAACAGTGAGAAACGCACTGTCTTGGCGAAAGAAAGCGTTTTTGTACAACTTCATATGAATAGCTGTAACTTTTGATAGAAGACTCGGATACACATGTTTATGGCTTTATCTTATAGAACTCAAGGTCTCCGTGCTGGGAAAACAGGTTTTGCAGCTGTTTGAGCTAAGATTTCCAAGTTATTCACATAATGAAAACCTATACTTTGTTTCGGTCGAGTTCCCCATTCAAATGCATGTAACAGTGAGAAACGCACTGTCTTGGCGAAAGAAAGCGTTTTTGTACAACTTCATATGAATAGCTGTAACTTTTGATAGAAGACTCGGATACACATGTTTATGGCTTTATCTTATAGAACTCAAGGTTCCCGTGCTGGGAAAACAGGTTTTGCAGCTGTTTGAGCTAAGATTTCCAAGTTATTCACATAATGAAAACCTATACTTTGTTTCGGTCGAGTTCCCCATTCAAATGCATGTAACAGTGAGAAACGCACTGTCTTGGCGAAAGAAAGCGTTTTTGTACAACTTCATATGAATAGCTGTAACTTTTGATAGAAGACTCGGATACACATGTTTATGGCTTTATCTTATAGAACTCAAGGTTCCCGTGCTGGGAAAACAGGTTTTGCAGCTGTTTGAGCTAAGATTTCCAAGTTATTCACATAATGAAAACCTATACTTTGTTTCGGTCGAGTTCCCCATTCAAATGCATGTAACAGTGAGAAACGCACTGTCTTGGCGAAATTAAGCGTTTTTGTACAACTTCATAGAAATAGCTGTAACTTTTGATAGAAGACTCAGACAAACATGTTTATGGCCTTATATTATAGAACTCAAGGTCCCCGTGCTGGGAAAACAGGTTTTGCAGCTGTTTGAGCTAAGATTTCCAAGTTATTCACATAATGAAAACTTATACTTTGTTTCGGTCGAGTTCCCCATTCAAATGCATGTAACAGTGAGAAACGCACTGTCTTGGCGAAAGAAAGCGTTTTTGTACAACTTCATATGAATAGCTGTAACTTTTGATAGAAGACTCGGATACACATGTTTATGGCTTTATCTTATAGAACTCAAGGTTCCCGTGCTGGGAAAACAGGTTTTGCAGCTGTTTGAGCTAAGATTTCCAAGTTATTCACATAATGAAAACCTATACTTTGTTTCGGTCGAGTTCCCCATTCAAATGCATGTAACAGTGAGAAACGCACTGTCTTGGCGAAAGAAAGCGTTTTTGTACAACTTCATAGAAATAGCTGTAACTTTTGATAGAAGACTCAGACAAACATGTTTATGGCCTTATATTATAGAACTCAAGGTCTCCGTGCTGGGAAAACAGGTTTTGCAGCTGTTTGAGCTAAGATTTCCAAGTTATTCACATAATGAAAACCTATACTTTGTTTCGGTCGAGTTCCCAATTCAAATGCATGTAACAGTGAGAAACGCACTGTCTTGGCGAAAGAAAGCGTTTTTGTACAACTTCATATGAATAGCTGTAACTTTTGATAGAAGACTCGGATACACATGTTTATGGCTTTATCTTATAGAACTCAAGGTTCCCGTGCTGGGCAAACAGGTTTTGCAGCTGTTTGAGCTAAGATTTCCAAGTTATTCACATAATGAAAACCTATACTTTGTTTCGGTCGAGTTCCCCATTCAAATGCATGTAACAGTGAGAAACGCACTGTCTTGGCGAAAGAAAGCGTTTTTGTACAACTTCATAGAAATAGCTGTAACTTTTGATAGAAGACTCAGACAAACATGTTTATGGCCTTATATTATAGAACTCAAGGTCTCCGTGCTGGGAAAACAGGTTTTGCAGCTGTTTGAGCTAAGATTTCCAAGTTATTCACATAATGAAAACCTATACTTTGTTTCGGTCGAGTTCCCCATTCAAATGCATGTAACAGTGAGAAACGCACTGTCTTGGCGAAAGAAAGCGTTTTTGTACAACTTCATAGAAATAGCTGTAACTTTTGATAGAAGACTCAGACAAACATGTTTATGGCCTTATATTATAGAACTCAAGGTCTCCGTGCTGGGAAAACAGGTTTTGCAGCTGTTTGAGCTAAGATTTCCAAGTTATTCACATAATGAAAACCTATACTTTGTTTCGGTCGAGTTCCCCATTCAAATGCATGTAACAGTGAGAAACGCACTGTCTTGGCGAAAGAAAGCGTTTTTGTACAACTTCATATGAATAGCTGTAACTTTTGATAGAAGACTCGGATACACATGTTTATGGCTTTATCTTATAGAACTCAAGGTTCCCGTGCTGGGAAAACAGGTTTTGCAGCTGTTTGAGCTAAGATTTCCAAGTTATTCACATAATGAAAACCTATACTTTGTTTCGGTCGAGTTCCCCATTCAAATGCATGTAACAGTGAGAAACGCACTGTCTTGGCGAAATTAAGCGTTTTTGTACAACTTCATAGAAATAGCTGTAACTTTTGATAGAAGACTCAGACAAACATGTTTATGGCCTTATATTATAGAACTCAAGGTCTCCGTGCTGGGAAAACAGATTTTGCAGCTGTTTGAGCTAAGATTTCCAAGTTATTCACATAATGAAAACCTATACTTTGTTTCGGTCGAGTTCCCCATTCAAATGCATGTAACAGTGAGAAACGCACTGTCTTGGCGAAAGAAAGCGTTTTTGTACAACTTCATATGAATAGCTGTAACTTTTGATAGAAGCCTCGGATACACATGTTTATGGCTTTATCTTATAGAACTCAAGGTTCCCGTGCTGGGCAAACAGGTTTTGCAGCTGTTTGAGCTAAGATTTCCAAGTTATTCACATAATGAAAACCTATACTTTGTTTCGGTCGAGTTCCCCATTCAAATGCATGTAACAGTGAGAAACGCACTGTCTTGGCGAAAGAAAGCGTTTTTGTACAACTTCATAGAAATAGCTGTAACTTTTGATAGAAGACTCAGACAAACATGTTTATGGCCTTATATTATAGAACTCAAGGTCTCCGTGCTGGGAAAACAGGTTTTGCAGCTGTTTGAGCTAAGATTTCCAAGTTATTCACATAATGAAAACCTATACTTTGTTTCGGTCGAGTTCCCCATTCAAATGCATGTAACAGTGAGAAACGCACTGTCTTGGCGAAAGAAAGCGTTTTTGTACAACTTCATATGAATAGCTGTAACTTTTGATAGAAGACTCAGACAAACATGTTTATGGCCTTATATTATAGAACTCAAGGTTCCCGTGCTGGGCAAACAGGTTTTGCAGCTGTTTGAGCTAAGATTTCCAAGTTATTCACATAATGAAAACCTATACTTTGTTTCGGTCGAGTTCCCCATTCAAATGCATGTAACAGTGAGAAACGCACTGTCTTGGCGAAATTAAGCGTTTTTGTACAACTTCATATGAATAGCTGTAACTTTTGATAGAAGACTCGGATACACATGTTTATGGCTTTATCTTATAGAACTCAAGGTTCCCGTGCTGGGAAAACAGGTTTTGCAGCTGTTTGAGCTAAGATTTCCAAGTTATTCACATAATGAAAACCTATACTTTGTTTCGGTCGAGTTCCCCATTCAAATGCATGTAACAGTGAGAAACGCACTGTCTTGGCGAAAGAAAGCGTTTTTGTACAACTTCATATGAATAGCTGTAACTTTTGATAGAAGACTCGGATACACATGTTTATGGCTTTATCTTATAGAACTCAAGGTTCCCGTGCTGGGCAAACAGGTTTTGCAGCTGTTTGAGCTAAGATTTCCAAGTTATTCACATAATGAAAACCTATACTTTGTTTCGGTCGAGTTCCCCATTCAAATGCATGTAACAGTGAGAAACGCACTGTCTTGGCGAAATTAAGCGTTTTTGTACAACTTCATAGAAATAGCTGTAACTTTTGATAGAAGACTCAGACAAACATGTTTATGGCCTTATATTATAGAACTCAAGGTCCCCGTGCTGGGAAAACAGGTTTTGCAGCTGTTTGAGCTAAGATTTCCAAGTTATTCACATAATGAAAACCTATACTTTGTTTCGGTCGAGTTCCCCATTCAAATGCATGTAACAGTGAGAAACGCACTGTCTTGGCGAAAGAAAGCGTTTTTGTACAACTTCATATGAATAGCTGTAACTTTTGATAGAAGCCTCGGATACACATGTTTATGGCTTTATCTTATAGAACTCAAGGTTCCCGTGCTGGGCAAACAGGTTTTGCAGCTGTTTGAGCTAAGATTTCCAAGTTATTCACATAATGAAAACCTATACTTTGTTTCGGTCGAGTTCCCCATTCAAATGCATGTAACAGTGAGAAACGCACTGTCTTGGCGAAAGAAAGCGTTTTTGTACAACTTCATAGAAATAGCTGTAACTTTTGATAGAAGACTCAGACAAACATGTTTATGGCCTTATATTATAGAACTCAAGGTCTCCGTGCTGGGAAAACAGGTTTTGCAGCTGTTTGAGCTAAGATTTCCAAGTTATTCACATAATGAAAACCTATACTTTGTTTCGGTCGAGTTCCCCATTCAAATGCATGTAACAGTGAGAAACGCACTGTCTTGGCGAAAGAAAGCGTTTTTGTACAACTTCATATGAATAGCTGTAACTTTTGATAGAAGACTCAGACAAACATGTTTATGGCCTTATATTATAGAACTCAAGGTTCCCGTGCTGGGCAAACAGGTTTTGCAGCTGTTTGAGCTAAGATTTCCAAGTTATTCACATAATGAAAACCTATACTTTGTTTCGGTCGAGTTCCCCATTCAAATGCATGTAACAGTGAGAAACGCACTGTCTTGGCGAAATTAAGCGTTTTTGTACAACTTCATATGAATAGCTGTAACTTTTGATAGAAGACTCGGATACACATGTTTATGGCTTTATCTTATAGAACTCAAGGTTCCCGTGCTGGGAAAACAGGTTTTGCAGCTGTTTGAGCTAAGATTTCCAAGTTATTCACATAATGAAAACCTATACTTTGTTTCGGTCGAGTTCCCCATTCAAATGCATGTAACAGTGAGAAACGCACTGTCTTGGCGAAAGAAAGCGTTTTTGTACAACTTCATATGAATAGCTGTAACTTTTGATAGAAGACTCGGATACACATGTTTATGGCTTTATCTTATAGAACTCAAGGTTCCCGTGCTGGGCAAACAGGTTTTGCAGCTGTTTGAGCTAAGATTTCCAAGTTATTCACATAATGAAAACCTATACTTTGTTTCAGTCGAGTTCCCCATTCAAATGCATGTAACAGTGAGAAACGCACTGTCTTGGCGAAATTAAGCGTTTTTGTACAACTTCATATGAATAGCTGTAACTTTTGATAGAAGCCTCGGATACACATGTTTATGGCTTTATCTTATAGAACTCAAGGTTCCCGTGCTGGGCAAACAGGTTTTGCAGCTGTTTGAGCTAAGATTTCCAAGTTATTCACATAATGAAAACCTATACTTTGTTTCGGTCGAGTTCCCCATTCAAATGCATGTAACAGTGAGAAACGCACTGTCTTGGCGAAAGAAAGCGTTTTTGTACAACTTCATAGAAATAGCTGTAACTTTTGATAGAAGACTCAGACAAACATGTTTATGGCCTTATATTATAGAACTCAAGGTCTCCGTGCTGGGAAAACAGGTTTTGCAGCTGTTTGAGCTAAGATTTCCAAGTTATTCACATAATGAAAACCTATACTTTGTTTCGGTCGAGTTCCCCATTCAAATGCATGTAACAGTGAGAAACGCACTGTCTTGGCGAAAGAAAGCGTTTTTGTACAACTTCATAGAAATAGCTGTAACTTTTGATAGAAGACTCAGACGAACATGTTTATGGCCTTATATTATAGAACTCAAGGTCTCCGTGCTGGGAAAACAGGTTTTGCAGCTGTTTGAGCTAAGATTTCCAAGTTATTCACATAATGAAAACCTATACTTTGTTTCGGTCGAGTTCCCCATTCAAATGCATGTAACAGTGAGAAACGCACTGTCTTGGCGAAAGAAAGCGTTTTTGTACAACTTCATATGAATAGCTGTAACTTTTGATAGAAGACTCGGATACACATGTTTATGGCTTTATCTTATAGAACTCAAGGTTCCCGTGCTGGGAAAACAGGTTTTGCAGCTGTTTGAGCTAAGATTTCCAAGTTATTCACATAATGAAAACCTATACTTTGTTTCGGTCGAGTTCCCCATTCAAATGCATGTAACAGTGAGAAACGCACTGTCTTGGCGAAATTAAGCGTTTTTGTACAACTTCATAGAAATAGCTGTAACTTTTGATAGAAGACTCAGACAAACATGTTTATGGCCTTATATTATAGAACTCAAGGTCCCCGTGCTGGGAAAACAGGTTTTGCAGCTGTTTGAGCTAAGATTTCCAAGTTATTCACATAATGAAAACCTATACTTTGTTTCGGTCGAGTTCCCCATTCAAATGCATGTAACAGTGAGAAACGCACTGTCTTGGCGAAAGAAAGCGTTTTTGTACAACTTCATATGAATAGCTGTAACTTTTGATAGAATTCTCGGATACACATGTTTATGGCTTTATCTTATAGAACTCAAGGTTCCCGTGCTGGGCAAACAGGTTTTGCAGCTGTTTGAGCTAAGATTTCCAAGTTATTCACATAATGAAAACCTATACTTTGTTTCGGTCGAGTTCCCCATTCAAATGCATGTAACAGTGAGAAACGCACTGTCTTGGCGAAAGAAAGCGTTTTTGTACAACTTCATATGAATAGCTGTAACTTTTGATAGAAGACTCAGACAAACATGTTTATGGCCTTATATTATAGAACTCAAGGTCTCCGTGCTGGGAAAACAGGTTTTGCAGCTGTTTGAGCTAAGATTTCCAAGTTATTCACATAATGAAAACCTATACTTTGTTTCGGTGGAGTTCCCCATTCAAATGCATGTAACAGTGAGAAACGCACTGTCTTGGCGAAAGAAAGCGTTTTTGTACAACTTCATATGAATAGCTGTAACTTTTGATAGAAGACTCAGACAAACATGTTTATGGCCTTATATTATAGAACTCAAGGTTCCCGTGCTGGGCAAACAGGTTTTGCAGCTGTTTGAGCTAAGATTTCCAAGTTATTCACATAATGAAAACCTATACTTTGTTTCGGTCGAGTTCCCCATTCAAATGCATGTAACAGTGAGAAACGCACTGTCTTGGCGAAATTAAGCGTTTTTGTACAACTTCATATGAATAGCTGTAACTTTTGATAGAAGACAGTAGTAATACGATGGCACCTATCCAAGATGGCGGCCAACCAAGCCGGTTTGACAACCGGTTTGACCGGTTTCGTGCGTGTGCGCATGCGCGTTCAGTAATACGATGGCACCTATCCAAGATGGCGGCCAACCAAACCGGTTTGAGAACCGGTTTGACCGGTTTCGTGCGTGTGCGCATGCGCGTTCAGTAATACGATGGCACCTATCCAAGATGGCGGCCAACCAAACCGGTTTGACAACCGATTTGACCAGTTTCGTGTGTGTGCGCATGCGCGTTCAGGTGTTCTTACCCTCTGGGCGGGAACGACTCCTCCTAGTGGGATGTGCTAGGTTGTATGGGTATAAAAGCGATCCTTTCACATTCTAAGAGCATCACCGCCACGGTCTGAGGAGCACCGACACATCGCGCTAAGGATCCCCGACGCATCGACCTAGAGCACCGACACATTGCGCTAAGGATCCCCGACGCATCGACCTAGAGCACCGACACATTGCGCTAAGGATCCCCGACGCATCGACCTAGAGCACCGACACATTGCGCTAAGGATCCCCGACGCATCGACCTAGAGCACCGACACATTGCGCTAAGGATACCCGACGCATCGACCTATGGAGCTCGGAATGACACCCAGCCAGGACATCGCCCATGCCACAGGCACTCTAGGTATGTCTTCAGGAGTATGCAGTCGGGGTCCTCAACGTAAAAAGCAACGCTGTGGAAACGCCGCAGATGGAACTGTATTCAAGTTAGAATATCGAGGCGTCGAAGGGTATGTGTATGCCATTAAATATACCGAAGGGACAGTTGTGCTTAGTGTAGATTGTGGTGAGGGATTGTTTTGGGGGGAAGCCCAAGTCATGTCTACTAAAAACTGGAAGCTCTTCCGCACCGTAGTGTGTGCGGACCTGGACAATGTGGGTTTCCCAGAGCTGCTGTATGTTTCCCAGTGGAACAGTGCATCAGGCCCTGAGCTTTACAGGGTTGAGGCTGATCGTTTCAATCGCAACCCCGACGACTTTATTTTTCTCAGTGTATGTGATGACAGGGATAGTCTTATTGCTTCCAGAGGGCTTGAAAACTGGAGGTTAAATCCATACCCTCTAAACCTCGAAGAGCGCACAAGATGGTTTAAGGACTTGTTTTTTATACAGTGGTGCGACTGGAGAGGTTTGTCGCGTCTGTTTAGCCAGATTGATGACGCGATCAAGAGGGACAGACTCAACACTGCGTACGAGAGTATTAGAAAGCGCCTTGTTTTTGACGATCTGGCGAGTTGTCCGAAGACTGGTTTGCCTGGTACCCTGTGTAAACCTAAAATCATAAGACCTTCCGACAGCTAAACAATAAACTGGTAGGTTTAATGTGCGGGTGTGTGTGGGGTTGAGTGTGTATCTATGTGACAAATTAAGAGCTTGTGGTTTTCATTTTACAGAGAATGACACGCCCTCGTGGGACCTGTTGGAGTCACCATCAACAGAGCTGCTAATCCCGACCCTCCAGACTCCACCACCCTCACCACAATGCTCGCAGGACCCCCTCATATCAGACCTGTGGGATGAAACTGTAATCGACATCAAACTCGCAACTCTCCACCTGTTAATGTTGGCTTTGAATGAGTTTATACAAGAGACATGTTACGGATGCCAAACAGGCCACCCCAGTCAGGTGCAACACAGCTGCTTGCAGGAATTGTCTGAGTATTTCTTCGACACCTACTATGATGATGTGATGATAAGGCTCCAGACTGACCGATTCATCCCTGCCATCCGGCTGTTTGTACGCTCATCCACTGCAGATGGGTCTGGAACACAAATCCGCAGAGTTGCAGAACACATCATGTGTGAACTGAGATCAGAGCGATATATAGTATGCGCCATTAATGACAACATTGGGCACCTGCTAGATGCAAGTACTTGCGCCCGCCGTGTTAAACCAGCCATGCTCCGCATGATTGGAAACTACTGGGCTGGGTTACATCTGGTTTAATGTGGGGTGTCCAAGTATCCATTGTCTGTGATTGTGTCTTTGTGAAAATTAAATAAAAAGACTTGTTAACATCAACATCATAGTCATTTGTGGTTTGTAAATCATGGAAAGCACATTGCATAAAATATATCACGATCCAGCCCATCCTGCGGGGTTAGCCAGTTTAAATAAGCTACGTATAGCGGCAGGGGAGGCATCAGGTGTAACACCTCCACTATCTCAGGTCAAACATTATTTAGAACAAGACGACACCTACACACTCCATAAACCTGCGAGGATCCATTTCCCCAGAAATAGAGTATTGGTGACTGGGGTCGACAAACAGTTTCAAGCCGATCTGGTTGACATGTGTGAATATGTGACAGATAATGATAATGTGAGATATCTGCTAACATGTATAGATGTATTCTCAAAATACGCATGGGTTAGATGCCTAACAAACAAGACAGGGTCTGTTGTATCAGCTGCTTTTGAAGATATACTTAGTGAGGGTAGGATCCCTGTGAAACTACAAACAGATGAAGGCAAAGAGTTTTATAATGCAACCTTTAAACAGCTAATGAAGCGATATAATATCAAGCATTTCTCAACAGCTAGCGAGGTTAAATGCAGTATTGTCGAGAGATTCAATCGTAGCTTCAAGGGTAGAATGTGGAAGTACTTAACATCAGCCAACTCCCGGAGATATGTAGATATCATACCAGATCTCACACAAGCATATAACAATGCTTATCACAGATCTATCCAAATGGCTCCGGCAGAGGTGAATAAGGATAATGAGAAGTCGGTCTTCAACGCGCTGTACAAAACGAGGCCTCAGAGGGAACTGCGCTTTAAATTTAATATCGGTGACACTGTACGAATATCAAAACTGAGAGGAAAGTTTCGAAAAGGATACGAGCAGACCTACACCGATGAGATTTTCACAGTCAAGGAACGTATAGGGAGACAGCCCCCAGTGTACAGACTAGTGGATCTAGCAGGAGAGGTATTGAAAGGGTCATTTTATGAGCCTGAGATACAACGTGTGGTTGTTGATGAAAACAAAACATTTAAAATTGAAAACATATTGGCTAGAAAAAAAGTGGGTCGGAAAAAGCAGGTGCTAGTGAAATGGCTAGGATGGCCCAACAGCTTTAATTCGTGGATTCCAGAAAAAGACATCGTTGAGGCGTAATTAACTCAGATGACGCAGCTCTACACACATTCATTCAACACTGAGCATAGACTGAGAAAGCATGAATAAAAAGAACAACAATGCAGGCTTCTATGTAAGCCTCTTCTCGAATGCTTCATCACATGTTTACCCAGGTAATAAGATATCTAATTTTAGAACAAAGCTAGCAAAACCTATTGTTTTGGATCAGCCATATGAGGTCGCTGTTATAGAGATACAGTACCCACGCATATGGCGGACTTTTCCACAATCAGATTCGGAAGTGGAAATTCATGACCCCGTCAAAGACGGAACCATAGCCATAACCATGATCGAACTGTCTGTGGGCCATTATGCATCTGTGGAACAGATAATAAAAGAATTTAATTTTAAATGTCAACAGCACCAAGCCACTGGAGACATTAAAATGCAGTACAACGCCGTTAGTAACCATGCCTGTGTTATGGGGCCTAGGGGGACTATTCTCACATTTAGAGGGAGACTGGCGGAAATCCTAGGATTCAAAACAGGAGAACCGTTTGCACTTCATTATAAAAACACATATGCCCCGCACCCCGCAGACATATACGGGGGAAAATATAACATCTTTATTTATGCAGATATCGTTGATTACCAGCTTGTGGGTGACGCCCACGCGAGGCTATTAAGAGCTATAAATATTACAGACGATGACCGCCGGTTGCCTATTCTACAATTTGACAGCCCACACTACACACCTGTGTCAAAGACATTAATCGACGACATAGAAATTGATTTGAAAGACGATCGAAATCAACACATACCCTTTTTATACGGCAAAGTGTTTGTCAAGTTACACTTCCGACCGATAACACAGCATTTTTGAAAAAAAAGGATGGCCGTCTACAACTCTGATGACTCAAAATATGTAAAATACTACTTATCACAGGCTGGTGGAGAGCTCGGAGGGTATGTTGGGACCAGTACACAATATGGGACAGGTCTGGGTGGGTTGTTCCGTAGCTTGTTTAGATTTGCAGTACCGCTGTTTAAAAAAGGAGTCAGCATAGTCAAACCACACCTAAAAACAGCCGCATCGGGCATAGTGTCTGATGTCATAACCAACATAACCAGACCCTCAACCACTAAGCAGGACGGTAACGGCTTGTATGTGTATACGCCCAAACCATCTAAGACCCCACCCCCAGGGCAGCCGTTGTCTAAAAAGCGTAAAACCACAAAACCTAGCAGGAGAGCCACCAAACGGACACCGTCACGCAGAGTGAAGAGACCCAGAACCACTCGTTCAAAAACTGCAGCGCTTGACATATTCTAAATGGCACTGTTACACAGTCATTCTGGAGAATGTGTAAAAACAGAGCTCGATCTTTTTACTGTCCCATACACACAGACTAGCATTGAGAAAAGTACATTTATTGAAATCCCACCTGTATCTGCAATCACTGATGGAGGGCCGATCGAGTTTTACATCTCATCGTCGGGTGAAGATTACCTGGATCTAAATGACTCATATATCTACACACGGGTGAGAATCACAAACGCTGATGGCTCAAACCTGGCTAGGGACGCTAATGTAGGATTTATTAATTATCCTGGATGCAGCATATTTAGTCAAGTCGATATTAATTTGGGAGACCGGCTCATTAGTCAATCATCCAATACATATCCATACAGAGGTGTGATAGAATGTCTTATCAATTATAATAAGGACACTTTAGACACACAGTTCAGCACCGGGTTATTCTGTAAGGATACAGCATCACACATGAATGACACATCTATAGAAGGAGAGAACCAGGGTCTGATGACCAGAGGTGGCTACACAGCAAATAGTAGTATTGTTGAATTGATTGCACCAGTACATGCAGACCTGTTTTTTCAAGAAAAACTGTTACTTAATGGAATCGACCTGTCGCTGAAATTTGTGCGCTCTAAAGACGAATTTGCTCTCATGACAGCGGATGCCAATGCATACAGAGTTAAAATTGTCTCAGCCAGTCTCTTTGTCAAGAAAGTTAGTGTATCACCTAGCGTCAGACTTGCACACAGCAAGGCATTGCACCATGCAAACGCAAAATACACGGTAGACAGAGTATCTTTAAAGACCTTCTCCATACCTGCAGGGGCTAGAATATCAACAAATGACAATTTATTTATGGGTAGGATACCTAAATTTGTCATCATTGCATTCATAGACAATGAAGCATACACAGGCTCCTACCAGCGTAATCCATTTCATTTTGAAAACTGCGATATAGAATTTATGTCTTTATATGCTGATAGTCAGGCTTATCCTGCTAAACCATTCCAGCCAAATTTCCAGAGAAAACACTATATCAGAGAATTTTACCAGCTGATACAAACCACAGGAAGACATTTAAAGGACAGATCGTTGGCCATAACACGTGACGACTTTGGTAACGGCTACACTTTATTCTGTTTCAATCTGGAAGCTGACGAAGGACATTCAGGGAATGTGTCGTTAATTAAAACTGGGAACGTGAGATTGGAAACCCGTTTCAGAAATCCACTACCCCGTACAGTGAACCTCTTGTGTTATTCTGTATTTGATTCAGTCATTGAAATATCTAACATGAGACAGGTGCTCTTGGACTACTATTGAGACAAAAACGGTCATGAACACTATAGAACTATCAGCCGTGGTCGGCGGCATTATCAATAAAAACACACATTTCCTAGGCGTGTTAGCCTATGATCAACTAACCACTGAACGGCTTCAAAGACTCCCTGCTATGTGTATTGTAAACACACACCCTTCTACGATGCCAGGGGAACATTGGCTTGCTGTTTATATTTCGAGAGACAGACGCGGTTATTTTTTTGATAGTTTTGGTCACTCGTTAGACAGTTTTCCCCCAGCAATAAAGATGTTTCTTCTAAAAAACGGCTCCACTGTTTTATATTCAGGAAAACAAGTGCAGAACGACTTCTCCATCACATGCGGTCAACATTGTGTATTTTTTTTATATCATATGCAAAATGGTGTATCTTATGCCCGCCTGCTTAACATGTATGGGTCTGATTTAATTTGTAATGATGCTATGGTGTGTCGATTTGTCAACAACATACAACCTGTTGCTGTATGCAGTGATTATGTGTGTGTGCAATGTGGATACTGATATGTACTAATGAGAATAATAATAAAAACAACATGAGAGCATGATTTAATCGAGTCAATGGTATTTATTATCAAATCTCGTATATATATATATAGATTCATAACATACTTTGTTTAAACATAAAAGAAATCAAACATTAACCAGTAATAAAAGACATAAAATATTTAACAGTAATAAAAGAAAATAAAACAAAACAATTTAGCAGCAATAAGTGAAAAAAAAACACAACAGTAGAAAAACACCAAACAGCAAATATTTTTAGCAGAAAAACAATTTCTGCAATAAGAAAAAAAAACCTGAATTCAAAAATCCAACCACTCTACAGGACCCCCCTTTAATTTGTTTTTTTTATTCTTTATTTTTTTTAGTGTACTATGTCGCAGCGGTCCACCGGGGGTGTTCTTTTTTGGTGTGTGTTTTAAAAAACCACGGTCTTCAGACAGTGTGTGATCGGTTTTATACAAGGCGACGGTCTTACGTATGCCTGTGTTAGATATGGCTGATAACGGTATGTTTAAATCTGAGAAAGCTTTTAAAAACTCTGTCCAACCGATAGGTCTCAAACCCTCAGAAGGTGTGTGTGTGGTTGTGACGGCTTTAATTAGATCATAAATGTGTGAACCAGGGATGGTTTGTTTATCAACAACAATTTCGCCTTTGTCATTGTAAGAGATCAAGTGTGGCGAACGGTTCACCGCTGATAGAATAAGTTCTGCATTCCTCCTACTCCTTTTAGGTATGTGTGTTAAAACATTCTCCGCAACAAGATCCCGCACCCCGGCATCACCATGAACAGGCAATGTGTCCGCCGACTGGGGTTGCACATCCCTGTTAAATTGTTCAGGTAATGATAAAGACAGTACATTCTTTTCACGGGCACCTTGTCTCACAAGGGTGAGGTATCTTTGGAGAATATCGCTGTATTTTTTAGCCTTCTCATACACATCTATGTCAGAATCTTGTAACACTTGTAACATCTCCTTGTCCAACTCGTTCTGAGACTGTTGTCTGATGGTGCCTGTTTGCTGCTGCTGCTGCTGTTGCTTTATTAAGTCCAACTGGTGTTGGGGTACCAAAAACATCTTTTGCACATGTTCCATTTTCACCTGTTTGCTATCAGACTGGTTATGAAAGGGATTGCAGCCCCTAATAACGGCAGTAAAAACCCTCCAGATTGGTTGATTGTCTTTCTCTTTTTCAAAGATTTTATTTTTTTGTCTGCAATCAGTCTGATTATTGTTTTTTTCTTTTTTAGCTGTTTGTACTGCTGATTGGTCAGTGGAATGTTACCATGCAATACATTAAAGGCTATCTCACACAATGCATTGATAAAATCTAAGTTTGAATTACTAATAATAACTCTGCGTAGAGTAGGAGGAGCCCTGTATATCATCTCCAACAGAGACAGATTCCTCCGCATGCGTGATGACATCCTCTCACCTCTTTGCTGATTTTTGTTTTGGAATGTAAACAACCGGACGGTCTGACAGTAAATTTGTTCTGAGTCTTAAATAGTCCGGGGTCTTAGCTTTATAGTCTATTAAAAGATACCCGTATGTTGTCGATGTGGCATCATTAAACGCTTCTATAAAATATTTAGTATTACCCGGAAACATTTGCCTGGCTAAAAGCATAACCTGATATTTATCTCTCGGATTTTTAAACAATATTAGGTAATTAGTGTTCAAGGAAATGGTTCTACTGGATTTTCCCTGAATAAACAAATTCTGAACTAGATATATACAACTCAAATTCCTATGATGCACATACTTTGTGAACACATTTTGTACTTCTAAATTGTTAGCTGCATCGTTCATCACATCGTCTATAATTAACAAATTGTTCTTTTCTGCAGGCAGAAGGGTGTCATCAGCAAGAGATTCGGGTATACCGTTAACAAAGTTTATGTTTCTTATCTTAAGAAGCTGGTCATATAGTGTCTGCCAGCATGAGTATATATACACAATGTTATCAATGCTGCATGATATAATCCTGGAAGAGTTTTCAATTATGTTTTTAACAAAAAAAGTCTTGCCACAGTTACTGGGACCGCTGACCACCATGCTGAACGGATGCTGCAACCGGGCGTCAAACCCCTGTTCTAATTTAAAATCCATAAGGAAGGGTTGTGAAGTCTGGGAGCACACGGCGCTTATTGTAAACAACTTTAACTTTTTTCACAATGGTTTCATTCTTCAAATGAAGCTTCTTTTTATCGCGTCTGATGCTATCAGACACGGCAACTAGGTGTGCGTCTGATGTCTGATTGGCTACAAACTTGCGGACTAAACCTTTCAAGGAGTCGTGGGTGACAACTTTCGAGTTTAATGCATTCAGTGTGACGCCTTTACATTTGACCTGGGTCTTGCCCAGCGATGTGTGATACGCATAACATTTTGGCCCACCGGAAACAAATTCCGCTATGTAATCCTCCACACCATCCTCTCCACAATCTAATTCACTTGTGAGATCCCCCAGAAACGGACCTAGAGGAGGCATCCACTCGCCAGGGCGTGCCGTGAAAATGACACTGTCCGTGTCACAATACAGCACGCGCTGCTGCAAGTTGTCTAGCAAATCATACAGCATGAGTCTGGCGTGTGCAGTGGTCATGGCCCCGACAAAGACATTAACGTCCTTCACACGGGAAGCTCTACCATCAGCGTGGCGCCACTGCACCATTGCGACGTCGTCAGAGATGAAACAAAACTGACGCACGTCGTACTGGTCGCTAAACATTAGCTGGCTAAATCTGGAAGGGTCTGTAATGAGCTCAGATGATGCCATGTTTGACCTCATGCTGAAACGACCCCATAACGAGTTTAACAACAGCTTGTTACAGTTACGAACAGCTTTATTTACACAAATCTTGGATGGGTCTAGCATTATTCCCTCCTTCTCATAATACTCGTCTATGTACTTCTGCTGTTCGTCAGGTGTGTTCACATGTTCAGGATACCCCGAGGCCTCCTGTTTGAGTTTTAGGAAGGCTTTCACATAGTCTTTAAACAATGTGTCGGTCTTATTGGGGAAATGCCACACCTCATCAACAGCAAGAACCCTGTATCCCTTCTCAACAGCTTTTTCAAGCTCAAATGAGACCCATGTGCCTTTCAACACCCGCTCACTGTCACTGTGCCCGCATGCAGTATGCTGGTTCTGGTCTTCAGCACACATGCTGCAGAGTGGAAACATCAGTTTTCCATGGCATCTGTAGGGTAGGACGGGGTGAAAAAGACCCTTAGGTGGGAGCACTGTGCATTTAACAAAGCCGAAATAATTTTCTAGCTTGTCAAAGTTGGTGTAAATGACTTGAGGGTGTCCTACAGGATAGTCTTTTTTAGACTGCACTGTGGGATAGAGA
Organism: Diplotaxodon limnothrissa; assembly: GCF_057381915.1. Lineage (NCBI taxonomy): Eukaryota > Metazoa > Chordata > Actinopteri > Cichliformes > Cichlidae > Diplotaxodon > Diplotaxodon limnothrissa. The sequence goes on from NC_140603.1 coordinate 4,965,615, forward strand.
CTGGTGAAGTCGTAGTAAAATATTTTTTCATCACAAGCAGTCTTGTGGTACAGCTTTAGAGCATTTGTGCGACCGCCAAAAAGGGCGTCTCGGGGATTCAGGCGTTCTGGCTTTCTGTACGTATGCATGAAAGCCACAACTGCAGGGTCTGTCTGCTTCAAGGCAGCCCATTCACACTCCCACATCACTATTACGCTCACACTGTGTTGTGATCTCAGTGCATCAACTTTGTCACAAAACATGCGATGCAGCAGTCCATAGGATGCTTTGCTGACAGGATTAACTTCACTCTCGGGGTAGCATTTAACACAACCGTGGTGAAAACATCCTGCAAATTCATAAGCTGTATTACTTGTGGGGTCAAAACCGTCCACAAAATACGGTCCAACCCTCTGTTCGCCTCCTCTGAGAGCATGTTTTACCACTTTGTTGGTGGTGTGGGACACATATTGAAGCCATTCAATAGAGACGTTAGAAAACGTCTTGTTCTGCTCAACGTATGCCCCTTCATACGTGAGAGCGAGCGCGTCTCTAGGCAGAAACAGCGTTTTATACACACCCATACTAAATGCAGCCAGGGTGGTATACATGAATGGATCAACTTGAGTACAACCCAGTAGCGTGTCACGATAAATGATGCATGCTTTACGCAGGACATCAACATCGTTAACACAGTAACGCCTGAGTTCAGCCTGAAAATCAAAGGGATTCTGTGAGGCAACCTGGTACCATTCCATGAATCGCACCTTATCGCTTTCAGACATGTGCTCATAGCCGTAGAAGGAGGGGTCTGGGTACGGGCCCACATAACGCTCATTATCCCTCGTATTAAACCTGTGTGGGAAATGGCCCTTCTGCAGGTCTTGAAAACCTAAAGCAGAGGGTATTTTGGCAAGGCCCATGGGCAAAAAGCTGAACGAATCAATCCACCGCTGGTCATAGTCCCTGTCATGCATTAAAATCACACGGCTGCCGCTCATTATGACACTAGGTGTTATGCTCTGTCTGACAAAGTACTCGAGGAGTATGTAGTTATCAAAGCCAGATGCATTATGTGCTATGAAAGTGTACCCACGAAACCTTGGGCGTCTGTAATGCTGCACAAACGCCTCCACACACTTTAATGTATTAAATGTGAACTTATTGCCCTTCAGATCAGACGCACACACAAAGTTAGCCTCGTGTTTACCGTTGTGGTACCGCGTCTCAAAATCATATAAAATGTATTTATCGTTAGGCTTCTGTTTTTCAACAGGCTGTATGAAACACTGATGGTCGGAGTCTCCTGCTAATTTAGGTTCGCGGCAGTGCTCGCATCTAGGCTGCGCACATTTGTGTGGCAATTTCTTGGATTCTCTATATGTGGTGCCACAGTGCATGCAATGTTTCATATTATCACAGGGGATCATGTTGTGTTTTAATTCAGGTAATTTGTGTTGTTGGTAACAGTGTTGTGATTTGCAGATGCGGTTACAGTCGCTGCATTTCACTGTGGGTCCCCTGTGATGTTGACAGAGTGTGTAACATGTGTTACATCTATGTTTACAGCTGTGCTGTAATGGTGTATTATATATACTGTAACAGAAATTACACACATAGGATCCCCCCAAAAAAGCGGTCGGGTTTAAAATCAGGTGGTAATGTTGATTATGGAGATACATCATCAACGTGTTAGGGTTTGGCTCTTCATGTGTGTAAAAACATTCCAGGCGTTTACGCCCTTCTGTGTGGTAATAGATTACAATCTTAATGTTGAAGTGCTTCTCAAATTTACCGACATCAGAGAATGATACTTGCTGTGTGTCGCATAGACCTACTTCAGCATGCATCTGTTTAGCTGTAGCAAGTTTTTCATGCTCAGAGGATGATGAGTTTAATGAATGTGCTATGCATAGGGAGAAGCACAAATTGTTGTTTGTGTTGTTTGGTGTGTATAAATGTCTGCCTTTCTTTGAGAGAATCTCATCATAAGGTATGTGCGCCAGTCTTAAGCGAGACCCGCCACTACTGTTCTGAGCTACCGTGACAATAAACTCTAATTCATCATCACCGATAGATTCATCATTACTCTGCATAACTTGTGCAATTTGATCGAGAAACAGCTCCGGATCATACCGATCATCAGCGTTTAAAACAGCCTGAACATCTGAAGCCAGCGAGGGGCCACGCAGGACCACGTTTAGAACACTGCCCTGTTGGGATCCCGCCACAGCTCTGTCTATCACATTGGCTAAGCACTCGCGCACTCGCGCCGGCACTTGTTCTGGATGATCGAGACTTATACCCCTAAAATCAAGGCGTTCACGCAATTCGCGAGCATTAAAATTAGGTATCTCTCTAATGTGTGACTGAGAGCGGCTGCCGGACCCAGACTGCACAACGGGCTCAATAACAACTGCAGTAGCTGCAGCAGAGGTGACCCGGCTAGATTGTGCATCAGACGCAAAATCACCAGCAGCACAAGCTATATGGTTAGCATCAGTAACAGCAACGGCCCGAGCAACACCAGCTGTACTATCACTATTATTAGCAACAATAGCCCCATCAGCAATAGCAGACGTAGGAACAGTCTGACAAGGATGTGTATCGGATGAGGCTGATGCAGGCACCCTATTAAGTCTAGCTATAATATCGTCTAATTTTTTATCTGTTTCTTCAGCCCACTGCATAAAAGTCTCTAAGTCAAAACATCTAACAGGAGTGGAGGTTCCGTTATTATGTTTAAATAATTTATTTGGAGGGTCCATGGTCTGGATTTTAAAAGTCAGGGACTTGAAATTTTGCTGCAGATGTTGTCTAATGTACTACACACTTTGTTTATGAGTTTGGTAAACTGTTGCCTTTGTACCTGTGCTTCTTGGTGGTATTGATTGAGTCTAGCTTCAATCAAACATAATTTATCAGCTATTGAAGCTATATGACTTTGTTCAGCAGGCTGAGCGTCTGGAAGCTTTATGTAAGCATCATACGCCGCTGATATTTGAGAGTCTGTTATGCCGTCTTCTTCGAAATCTATGTGTGAATCAACGCTATTTCTGACACATTCTGGGGTGGTGGGTATATGAACTAGATCAAAATCTGACATGCTGTACTCAAAAACATCAGAGAAATCGCGAGGTAGCCACTCACTCGGGGGTGTTGCAGGTTCGCTGATGAAGATCGGTTCTGACTCTCCACTGTTGCACAAAGCTCCAGGTTTTTGTTGTTCTGGGAGGTCGATACTGCTTAAACATTCCAAAAACGTCTGGAATCGTATGGTGTCCTGATCATTATGAGGAGGGGTGCTGTTCTGCAGTCTGTGAAGATAGATAGACATGTGTTAAAACATATTATACATGTACCCATTTCAAACTGAATAAGCGTGTCTCCCTCTCTATCTCTTTTTATCTAATTTATATATGCCTATGCTTACCTTGTAGTGTGCGTTATTCGGGATGGTCCTGCTTCTCCACACACCCGGTTCTCTGGCGTGGCTCTGTAGGTGTAAAACGGTCAGTTTAGAACATTTGTAATTGTTTAAACCCCTTTAAAAAAAATACACAACTATACATCCCGTTGTATACACACCTGATGTAAGGTAGGGCTCTGTGGTAGCGGTGTCTGAATGTTTTCCTGCTCAGTTTGTTAACCCTGGAACAAACAAAAACGTTATTACATAATTTAAAACAATCGCTAGTTTAAAACATACATACGTTTAAAAATCCAGTAATGCTGTACACACCTTGTGCCTGTTAGAGAACTAGTTCCAGCTGTAAAAGCGCCCGTTTCTAAAGAAAAGGGTCCTGGGCCGTTCTCCCGAACTCCTAAAAATTAAGCTTTTGTTTTAGGAAAAAAAGATAGTTTGAATATCCTATAATATGTTAACATAACACTTTTTAAAAATCCAATAATAGGTTTTGTTTTACTTACCGTTTACGATGTCCATGTTATAAAGAACGATGTTAGTGTTGATGATCGCAAAGAAAATGGTGTGCTCTGCAGCGAATCTTGAGGCGTAAATGGCTCAGGGTATCGGGCTCTGAGCGTGTTTTTTATATAGGGTGGGTGTTTCCAAAAAGAAAGGTATGTCTCCAATCAATTTAAATGAGGCCCTACAGGGCTTTTGTCTTCTCAAGGAATTACAAAGGAGCCGATACTTCAGACAATAGGCGGGGTCGCCACCCGACTGGTACCACCTGCCCCCATTTACCTTGTCGAGGAATTACAAAAAGAGCCAATACTGGCCACTTTAAACAATAGGCTGGACCCTTGTTCGCATGGTACTCTCAACAACTAAGTGATACCCAGCGGTGGGCTTTTACAATCCTGAACAAATTCAAACAATTAGCCAGCTGTTGAAAAGTTGGAGCGGGTCTGGGCGACTGGTTTTAGAAGTATCACTGTAGCGTTTATTTTCTAAAGGGCTGAATGTTATTTGCGACTATCTGTTGTGTTAAAAACTACTCTGAAACCATGAAACCACTTACAGAAGAAATGGCCCGTTTGATCCGTTTTTAAATAAATAAAATGCTTGCATCGGTGCATGGTGTGACACCAGAATCACAAAATGAGTGTATTTAAAAGACGATTAGTTTGAAAAGAGCGATACTGGCTGCTTTGGGGGAAAAGGTGACATTGTGTGCAGCGTGTTTTAGAAGTATCACTGTAGCGTTTATTTTCTAAAGGGCTGAATGTTATTTGCGACTATCTGTTGTGTTAAAAACTACTCTGAAACCATGAAACCCCTTACAGAAGAAATGGCCCGTTTGATCCGTTTTTAAATAAAATAATCGCATCAACCCTGGAAAGAAACCCCAGTAGATGTGTAAAAACTAGTTAAATTAAAACTAGGGGTTTGATTAAATGAAACGCTTGTGAACATGCTGACATCACCCATTCAGAAGAAATTCCCATTTGTGCCGTTTATAAAATAAAATGCATGCCACACCGCAAGCTGAGACATTGTCAGATTTAGAAAATTAGTGTGATTAAAACACTATTACCAACACTTTTGACTAGAGCACACCCTCTTTGTTAAGGCGCACTGTGAACCAAAACAGCTTCCACTCCGCCAAGAATGAAACAAGATGTCTCCAATCAATTTAAATGAGACCCTACAGGGCTTTTGTCTTCTCAAGGAATTACAAAGGAGCCGATACTTCAGACAATAGGCGGGGTCCCCACCCGACTGGTATCACCTGCCCCATTTACCTTGTCGAGGAATTACAAAAAGAGCCAATACTGGCCACTTTAAACAATAGGTTGGGCCCTTGTTCGCATGGTACTCTCAACAACTAAGTGATACCCGCGGTGGGCTTTTACAATCCTGAACAAATTCAAACAATTAGCCAGCTGTTGAAAAGTTGGAGCGGGTCTGGGCGACTGGTTTTAGAAGTATCACTGTAGCGTTTATTTTCTAAAGGGCTGAATGTTATTTGCGACTATCTGTTGTGTTAAAAACTACTCTGAAACCATGAAACCCCTTACAGAAGAAATGGCCCGTTTGATCCGTTTTTAAATAAATAAAATGCTTGCATCGGTGCAAGGTGTGACACCAGAATCACAAAATGAGTGTATTTAAAAGACGATTAGTTTGAAAAGAGCGATACTGGCTGCTTATAGCATTTATTTTCTAAAGGACTGAATGCTATTTGTAACATTTACTGTGTTAAAAACTAGCTGGCTGGCTTTGTCTCACTCTTAGTTCAACATTCCGAAATCCCGATTTTTAAATAAAATGATCGCATCAACCCTGGAAAGAAACCCCAGTAGATGTGTAAAAACTAGTTAAATTAAAACTAGGGGTTTGATTAAATGAAACGCTTGTGAACATGCTGACATCACCCATTCAGAAGAAATTCCCATTTGTGCCATTTATAAAATAAAATGCATGCCTCACTGCAAGCTGAGACATTGTCAGATTTAGAAAATTAGTGTGATTAAAACACTATTACCAACACTTTTGACTAGAGCACACCCTCTTTGTTAAGGCGCACTGTGAACCAAAACAGCTTCCACTCCGCCAAGAATGAAACAAGAAACAAAGAATTGCTTTTAAGAACACATGCATAACTGAATGTTGCGATACACCTAAGTGAAAAAATAGTTTAATTAAAAACCCTATGGTTTGATTAAATTAAAACCCCGTTAAAAACACATAAACTCATATAACCCCTCTGATACCCTGTGGTATTTCCACACCTGAACACGCATACGCACACACACACGAAACTGGTCAAATCGGTTTGGTTGGCCGCCATCTTGGACTAGTGCCATCGAATTACTGAACGCGCATGCGCACACGCACGAAACCGGTCAAACCGGTTCTCAAACCGGTTTGGTTGGCCGCCATCTTGGATAGGTGCCATCGTATTACTGAACGCGCATGCGCACACGCACGAAACCGGTCAAACCGGTTGTCAAACCGGCTTGGTTGGCCGCCATCTTGGATAGGTGCCATCGTATTACTACTGAAGACTCGGATACACATGTTTATGGCTTTATCTTATAGAACTCAAGGTTCCCGTGCTGGGAAAACAGGTTTTGCAGCTGTTTGAGCTAAGATTTCCAAGTTATTCACATAATGAAAACCTATACTTTGTTTCGGTCGAGTTCCCCATTCAAATGCATGTAACAGTGAGAAACGCACTGTCTTGGCGAAAGAAAGCGTTTTTGTACAACTTCATAGAAATAGCTGTAACTTTTGATAGAAGACTCAGACAAACATGTTTATGGCCTTATATTATAGAACTCAAGGTCTCCGTGCTGGGAAAACAGGTTTTGCAGCTGTTTGAGCTAAGATTTCCAAGTTATTCACATAATGAAAACCTATACTTTGTTTCGGTCGAGTTCCCCATTCAAATGCATGTAACAGTGAGAAACGCACTGTCTTGGCGAAAGAAAGCGTTTTTGTACAACTTCATATGAATAGCTGTAACTTTTGATAGAAGACTCGGATACACATGTTTATGGCTTTATCTTATAGAACTCAAGGTCTCCGTGCTGGGAAAACAGGTTTTGCAGCTGTTTGAGCTAAGATTTCCAAGTTATTCACATAATGAAAACCTATACTTTGTTTCGGTCGAGTTCCCCATTCAAATGCATGTAACAGTGAGAAACGCACTGTCTTGGCGAAATTAAGCGTTTTTGTACAACTTCATAGAAATAGCTGTAACTTTTGATAGAAGACTCAGACAAACATGTTTATGGCCTTATATTATAGAACTCAAGGTCTCCGTGCTGGGAAAACAGATTTTGCAGCTGTTTGAGCTAAGATTTCCAAGTTATTCACATAATGAAAACCTATACTTTGTTTCGGTCGAGTTCCCCATTCAAATGCATGTAACAGTGAGAAACGCACTGTCTTGGCGAAAGAAAGCGTTTTTGTACAACTTCATAGGAATAGCTGTAACTTTTGATAGAAGCCTCGGATACACATGTTTATGGCTTTATCTTATAGAACTCAAGGTTCCCGTGCTGGGCAAACAGGTTTTGCAGCTGTTTGAGCTAAGATTTCCAAGTTATTCACATAATGAAAACCTATACTTTGTTTCGGTGGAGTTCCCCATTCAAATGCATGTAACAGTGAGAAACGCACTGTCTTGGCGAAAGAAAGCGTTTTTGTACAACTTCATAGAAATAGCTGTAACTTTTGATAGAAGACTCAGACAAACATGTTTATGGCCTTATATTATAGAACTCAAGGTCTCCGTGCTGGGAAAACAGGTTTTGCAGCTGTTTGAGCTAAGATTTCCAAGTTATTCACATAATGAAAACCTATACTTTGTTTCGGTCGAGTTCCCCATTCAAATGCATGTAACAGTGAGAAACGCACTGTCTTGGCGAAAGAAAGCGTTTTTGTACAACTTCATATGAATAGCTGTAACTTTTGATAGAAGACTCAGACAAACATGTTTATGGCCTTATATTATAGAACTCAAGGTTCCCGTGCTGGGCAAACAGGTTTTGCAGCTGTTTGAGCTAAGATTTCCAAGTTATTCACATAATGAAAACCTATACTTTGTTTCGGTCGAGTTCCCCATTCAAATGCATGTAACAGTGAGAAACGCACTGTCTTGGCGAAATTAAGCGTTTTTGTACAACTTCATATGAATAGCTGTAACTTTTGATAGAAGACTCGGATACACATGTTTATGGCTTTATCTTATAGAACTCAAGGTTCCCGTGCTGGGAAAACAGGTTTTGCAGCTGTTTGAGCTAAGATTTCCAAGTTATTCACATAATGAAAACCTATACTTTGTTTCGGTCGAGTTCCCCATTCAAATGCATGTAACAGTGAGAAACGCACTGTCTTGGCGAAAGAAAGCGTTTTTGTACAACTTCATAGAAATAGCTGTAACTTTTGATAGAAGACTCAGACAAACATGTTTATGGCCTTATATTATAGAACTCAAGGTCTCCGTGCTGGGAAAACAGGTTTTGCAGCTGTTTGAGCTAAGATTTCCAAGTTATTCACATAATGAAAACCTATACTTTGTTTCGGTCGAGTTCCCCATTCAAATGCATGTAACAGTGAGAAACGCACTGTCTTGGCGAAATTAAGCGTTTTTGTACAACTTCATAGAAATAGCTGTAACTTTTGATAGAAGACTCAGACAAACATGTTTATGGCCTTATATTATAGAACTCAAGGTCCCCGTGCTGGGAAAACAGGTTTTGCAGCTGTTTGAGCTAAGATTTCCAAGTTATTCACATAATGAAAACCTATACTTTGTTTCGGTCGAGTTCCCCATTCAAATGCATGTAACAGTGAGAAATGCACTGTCTTGGCGAAAGAAAGCGTTTTTGTACAACTTCATATGAATAGCTGTAACTTTTGATAGAAGACTCGGATACACATGTTTATGGCTTTATCTTATAGAACTCAAGGTTCCCGTGCTGGGCAAACAGGTTTTGCAGCTGTTTGAGCTAAGATTTCCAAGTTATTCACATAATGAAAACCTATACTTTGTTTCGGTCGAGTTCCCCATTCAAATGCATGTAACAGTGAGAAACGCACTGTCTTGGCGAAAGAAAGCGTTTTTGTACAACTTCATAGAAATAGCTGTAACTTTTGATAGAAGACTCAGACAAACATGTTTATGGCCTTATATTATAGAACTCAAGGTCTCCGTGCTGGGAAAACAGGTTTTGCAGCTGTTTGAGCTAAGATTTCCAAGTTATTCACATAATGAAAACCTATACTTTGTTTCGGTCGAGTTCCCCATTCAAATGCATGTAACAGTGAGAAACGCACTGTCTTGGCGAAAGAAAGCGTTTTTGTACAACTTCATATGAATAGCTGTAACTTTTGATAGAAGACTCAGACAAACATGTTTATGGCCTTATATTATAGAACTCAAGGTTCCCGTGCTGGGCAAACAGGTTTTGCAGCTGTTTGAGCTAAGATTTCCAAGTTATTCACATAATGAAAACCTATACTTTGTTTCGGTCGAGTTCCCCATTCAAATGCATGTAACAGTGAGAAACGCACTGTCTTGGCGAAATTAAGCGTTTTTGTACAACTTCATATGAATAGCTGTAACTTTTGATAGAAGACTCGGATACACATGTTTATGGCTTTATCTTATAGAACTCAAGGTTCCCGTGCTGGGAAAACAGGTTTTGCAGCTGTTTGAGCTAAGATTTCCAAGTTATTCACATAATGAAAACCTATACTTTGTTTCGGTCGAGTTCCCCATTCAAATGCATGTAACAGTGAGAAACGCACTGTCTTGGCGAAAGAAAGCGTTTTTGTACAACTTCATAGAAATAGCTGTAACTTTTGATAGAAGACTCAGACAAACATGTTTATGGCCTTATATTATAGAACTCAAGGTCTCCGTGCTGGGAAAACAGGTTTTGCAGCTGTTTGAGCTAAGATTTCCAAGTTATTCACATAATGAAAACCTATACTTTGTTTCGGTCGAGTTCCCCATTCAAATGCATGTAACAGTGAGAAACGCACTGTCTTGGCGAAAGAAAGCGTTTTTGTACAACTTCATATGAATAGCTGTAACTTTTGATAGAAGACTCGGATACACATGTTTATGGCTTTATCTTATAGAACTCAAGGTTCCCGTGCTGGGAAAACAGGTTTTGCAGCTGTTTGAGCTAAGATTTCCAAGTTATTCACATAATGAAAACCTATACTTTGTTTCGGTCGAGTTCCCCATTCAAATGCATGTAACAGTGAGAAACGCACTGTCTTGGCGAAAGAAAGCGTTTTTGTACAACTTCATAGAAATAGCTGTAACTTTTGATAGAAGACTCAGACAAACATGTTTATGGCCTTATATTATAGAACTCAAGGTCTCCGTGCTGGGAAAACAGGTTTTGCAGCTGTTTGAGCTAAGATTTCCAAGTTATTCACATAATGAAAACCTATACTTTGTTTCGGTCGAGTTCCCCATTCAAATGCATGTAACAGTGAGAAACGCACTGTCTTGGCGAAAGAAAGCGTTTTTGTACAACTTCATATGAATAGCTGTAACTTTTGATAGAAGACTCGGATACACATGTTTATGGCTTTATCTTATAGAACTCAAGGTTCCCGTGCTGGGCAAACAGGTTTTGCAGCTGTTTGAGCTAAGATTTCCAAGTTATTCACATAATGAAAACCTATACTTTGTTTCGGTCGAGTTCCCCATTCAAATGCATGTAACAGTGAGAAACGCACTGTCTTGGCGAAATTAAGCGTTTTTGTACAACTTCATAGAAATAGCTGTAACTTTTGATAGAAGACTCAGACAAACATGTTTATGGCCTTATATTATAGAACTCAAGGTCTCCGTGCTGGGAAAACAGATTTTGCAGCTGTTTGAGCTAAGATTTCCAAGTTATTCACATAATGAAAACCTATACTTTGTTTCGGTCGAGTTCCCCATTCAAATGCATGTAACAGTGAGAAACGCACTGTCTTGGCGAAAGAAAGCGTTTTTGTACAACTTCATATGAATAGCTGTAACTTTTGATAGAAGACTCGGATACACATGTTTATGGCTTTATCTTATAGAACTCAAGGTTCCCGTGCTGGGAAAACAGGTTTTGCAGCTGTTTGAGCTAAGATTTCCAAGTTATTCACATAATGAAAACCTATACTTTGTTTCGGTCGAGTTCCCCATTCAAATGCATGTAACAGTGAGAAACGCACTGTCTTGGCGAAAGAAAGCGTTTTTGTACAACTTCATAGAAATAGCTGTAACTTTTGATAGAAGACTCAGACAAACATGTTTATGGCCTTATATTATAGAACTCAAGGTCTCCGTGCTGGGAAAACAGGTTTTGCAGCTGTTTGAGCTAAGATTTCCAAGTTATTCACATAATGAAAACCTATACTTTGTTTCGGTCGAGTTCCCAATTCAAATGCATGTAACAGTGAGAAACGCACTGTCTTGGCGAAAGAAAGCGTTTTTGTACAACTTCATATGAATAGCTGTAACTTTTGATAGAAGCCTCGGATACACATGTTTATGGCTTTATCTTATAGAACTCAAGGTTCCCGTGCTGGGCAAACAGGTTTTGCAGCTGTTTGAGCTAAGATTTCCAAGTTATTCACATAATGAAAACCTATACTTTGTTTCGGTCGAGTTCCCCATTCAAATGCATGTAACAGTGAGAAACGCACTGTCTTGGCGAAAGAAAGCGTTTTTGTACAACTTCATAGAAATAGCTGTAACTTTTGATAGAAGACTCAGACAAACATGTTTATGGCCTTATATTATAGAACTCAAGGTCTCCGTGCTGGGAAAACAGGTTTTGCAGCTGTTTGAGCTAAGATTTCCAAGTTATTCACATAATGAAAACCTATACTTTGTTTCGGTCGAGTTCCCCATTCAAATGCATGTAACAGTGAGAAACGCACTGTCTTGGCGAAAGAAAGCGTTTTTGTACAACTTCATAGAAATAGCTGTAACTTTTGATAGAAGACTCAGACAAACATGTTTATGGCCTTATATTATAGAACTCAAGGTCTCCGTGCTGGGAAAACAGGTTTTGCAGCTGTTTGAGCTAAGATTTCCAAGTTATTCACATAATGAAAACCTATACTTTGTTTCGGTCGAGTTCCCCATTCAAATGCATGTAACAGTGAGAAACGCACTGTCTTGGCGAAAGAAAGCGTTTTTGTACAACTTCATATGAATAGCTGTAACTTTTGATAGAAGACTCGGATACACATGTTTATGGCTTTATCTTATAGAACTCAAGGTTCCCGTGCTGGGAAAACAGGTTTTGCAGCTGTTTGAGCTAAGATTTCCAAGTTATTCACATAATGAAAACCTATACTTTGTTTCGGTCGAGTTCCCCATTCAAATGCATGTAACAGTGAGAAACGCACTGTCTTGGCGAAAGAAAGCGTTTTTGTACAACTTCATAGAAATAGCTGTAACTTTTGATAGAAGACTCAGACAAACATGTTTATGGCCTTATATTATAGAACTCAAGGTCTCCGTGCTGGGAAAACAGGTTTTGCAGCTGTTTGAGCTAAGATTTCCAAGTTATTCACATAATGAAAACCTATACTTTGTTTCGGTCGAGTTCCCAATTCAAATGCATGTAACAGTGAGAAACGCACTGTCTTGGCGAAAGAAAGCGTTTTTGTACAACTTCATATGAATAGCTGTAACTTTTGATAGAAGCCTCGGATACACATGTTTATGGCTTTATCTTATAGAACTCAAGGTTCCCGTGCTGGGCAAACAGGTTTTGCAGCTGTTTGAGCTAAGATTTTCAAGTTATTCACAAAATGAAAACCTATACTTTGTTTCGTGCAAGTTCCCCATTCAAATGCATGTAATCGTCAGAAACGCACTGTCTTGGTGAAATAAAGCGTTTTTGCACAACTTCATATAAATCGGTGTAACTTTTGATAGACGACTCAGACACACATGTTTATGGCTTCATCCTGTAGAATTCAATTTCCCCGTGCTGGGCAAACAAGTTCTGCAGCTGTTTGAGCAAAGATGTTAAAGTTATTCACATAATGAAAACCTATACTTTGTTTCAGGCGAGTTCCCCATTCATATGCATGTAATCGTCAGAAACGCACTGTCTTGGCGAAATAAAGCGTTGTTGCACAACTTCATATAAATCGGTGTAACCTTTGATAGAAGATTCAGACATACGTATTCATGGCTTTATCTTTTAGAATTCAATATCCCCGTGCTGGGCAAAAAGGTTTTGCAGCTGTTTGAGCTAAGATTTTCAAGTTATTCACATAATGAAAACCTATACTTTGTTTCGTGCGAGTTCCCCATTCAAATGCATGTAATAGCGAGAAACGCACTGTCTTGGCGAAATAAAGCGTTTTTGTACAACTTCATAGAAATAGCTGTAACTTTTGATAGAAGACTCAGACAAACATGTTTATGGCCTTATATTATAGAACTCAAGGTCTCCGTGCTGGGAAAACAGGTTTTGCAGCTGTTTGAGCTAAGATTTCCAAGTTATTCACATAATGAAAACCTATACTTTGTTTCGGTCGAGTTCCCCATTCAAATGCATGTAACAGTGAGAAACGCACTGTCTTGGCGAAAGAAAGCGTTTTTGTACAACTTCATATGAATAGCTGTAACTTTTGATAGAAGACTCGGATACACATGTTTATGGCTTTATCTTATAGAACTCAAGGTTCCCGTGCTGGGAAAACAGGTTTTGCAGCTGTTTGAGCTAAGATTTCCAAGTTATTCACATAATGAAAACCTATACTTTGTTTCGGTCGAGTTCCCCATTCAAATGCATGTAACAGTGAGAAACGCACTGTCTTGGCGAAAGAAAGCGTTTTTGTACAACTTCATAGAAATAGCTGTAACTTTTGATAGAAGACTCAGACAAACATGTTTATGGCCTTATATTATAGAACTCAAGGTCTCCGTGCTGGGAAAACAGGTTTTGCAGCTGTTTGAGCTAAGATTTCCAAGTTATTCACATAATGAAAACCTATACTTTGTTTCGGTCGAGTTCCCCATTCAAATGCATGTAACAGTGAGAAACGCACTGTCTTGGCGAAAGAAAGCGTTTTTGTACAACTTCATATGAATAGCTGTAACTTTTGATAGAAGACTCGGATACACATGTTTATGGCTTTATCTTATAGAACTCAAGGTTCCCGTGCTGGGCAAACAGGTTTTGCAGCTGTTTGAGCTAAGATTTCCAAGTTATTCACATAATGAAAACCTATACTTTGTTTCGGTCGAGTTCCCCATTCAAATGCATGTAACAGTGAGAAACGCACTGTCTTGGCGAAATTAAGCGTTTTTGTACAACTTCATAGAAATAGCTGTAACTTTTGATAGAAGACTCAGACAAACATGTTTATGGCCTTATATTATAGAACTCAAGGTCTCCGTGCTGGGAAAACAGATTTTGCAGCTGTTTGAGCTAAGATTTCCAAGTTATTCACATAATGAAAACCTATACTTTGTTTCGGTCGAGTTCCCCATTCAAATGCATGTAACAGTGAGAAACGCACTGTCTTGGCGAAAGAAAGCGTTTTTGTACAACTTCATATGAATAGCTGTAACTTTTGATAGAAGACTCGGATACACATGTTTATGGCTTTATCTTATAGAACTCAAGGTTCCCGTGCTGGGAAAACAGGTTTTGCAGCTGTTTGAGCTAAGATTTCCAAGTTATTCACATAATGAAAACCTATACTTTGTTTCGGTCGAGTTCCCCATTCAAATGCATGTAACAGTGAGAAACGCACTGTCTTGGCGAAAGAAAGCGTTTTTGTACAACTTCATAGAAATAGCTGTAACTTTTGATAGAAGACTCAGACAAACATGTTTATGGCCTTATATTATAGAACTCAAGGTCTCCGTGCTGGGAAAACAGGTTTTGCAGCTGTTTGAGCTAAGATTTCCAAGTTATTCACATAATGAAAACCTATACTTTGTTTCGGTCGAGTTCCCAATTCAAATGCATGTAACAGTGAGAAACGCACTGTCTTGGCGAAAGAAAGCGTTTTTGTACAACTTCATATGAATAGCTGTAACTTTTGATAGAAGCCTCGGATACACATGTTTATGGCTTTATCTTATAGAACTCAAGGTTCCCGTGCTGGGCAAACAGGTTTTGCAGCTGTTTGAGCTAAGATTTCCAAGTTATTCACATAATGAAAACCTATACTTTGTTTCGGTCGAGTTCCCCATTCAAATGCATGTAACAGTGAGAAACGCACTGTCTTGGCGAAAGAAAGCGTTTTTGTACAACTTCATAGAAATAGCTGTAACTTTTGATAGAAGACTCAGACAAACATGTTTATGGCCTTATATTATAGAACTCAAGGTCTCCGTGCTGGGAAAACAGGTTTTGCAGCTGTTTGAGCTAAGATTTCCAAGTTATTCACATAATGAAAACCTATACTTTGTTTCGGTCGAGTTCCCCATTCAAATGCATGTAACAGTGAGAAACGCACTGTCTTGGCGAAAGAAAGCGTTTTTGTACAACTTCATAGAAATAGCTGTAACTTTTGATAGAAGACTCAGACAAACATGTTTATGGCCTTATATTATAGAACTCAAGGTCTCCGTGCTGGGAAAACAGGTTTTGCAGCTGTTTGAGCTAAGATTTCCAAGTTATTCACATAATGAAAACCTATACTTTGTTTCGGTCGAGTTCCCCATTCAAATGCATGTAACAGTGAGAAACGCACTGTCTTGGCGAAAGAAAGCGTTTTTGTACAACTTCATATGAATAGCTGTAACTTTTGATAGAAGACTCGGATACACATGTTTATGGCTTTATCTTATAGAACTCAAGGTTCCCGTGCTGGGAAAACAGGTTTTGCAGCTGTTTGAGCTAAGATTTCCAAGTTATTCACATAATGAAAACCTATACTTTGTTTCGGTCGAGTTCCCCATTCAAATGCATGTAACAGTGAGAAACGCACTGTCTTGGCGAAAGAAAGCGTTTTTGTACAACTTCATAGAAATAGCTGTAACTTTTGATAGAAGACTCAGACAAACATGTTTATGGCCTTATATTATAGAACTCAAGGTCTCCGTGCTGGGAAAACAGGTTTTGCAGCTGTTTGAGCTAAGATTTCCAAGTTATTCACATAATGAAAACCTATACTTTGTTTCGGTCGAGTTCCCAATTCAAATGCATGTAACAGTGAGAAACGCACTGTCTTGGCGAAAGAAAGCGTTTTTGTACAACTTCATATGAATAGCTGTAACTTTTGATAGAAGCCTCGGATACACATGTTTATGGCTTTATCTTATAGAACTCAAGGTTCCCGTGCTGGGCAAACAGGTTTTGCAGCTGTTTGAGCTAAGATTTTCAAGTTATTCACAAAATGAAAACCTATACTTTGTTTCGTGCGAGTTCCCCATTCAAATGCATGTAATCGTCAGAAACGCACTGTCTTGGTGAAATAAAGCGTTTTTGCACAACTTCATATAAATCGGTGTAACTTTTGATAGACGACTCAGACACACATGTTTATGGCTTCATCCTGTAGAATTCAATTTCCCCGTGCTGGGCAAACAAGTTCTGCAGCTGTTTGAGCAAAGATGTTAAAGTTATTCACATAATGAAAACCTATACTTTGTTTCAGGCGAGTTCCCCATTCATATGCATGTAATCGTCAGAAACGCACTGTCTTGGCGAAATAAAGCGTTGTTGCACAACTTCATATAAATCGGTGTAACCTTTGATAGAAGATTCAGACATACGTATTCATGGCTTTATCTTTTAGAATTCAATATCCCCGTGCTGGGCAAAAAGGTTTTGCAGCTGTTTGAGCTAAGATTTTCAAGTTATTCACATAATGAAAACCTATACTTTGTTTCGTGCGAGTTCCCCATTCAAATGCATGTAATAGCGAGAAACGCACTGTCTTGGCGAAATAAAGCATTTTTGCACAACTTCATATATATAGCTGTAACTTTTGATAGAAGACTCGGATACACATGTTTATGGCTTCATCTTATAGAATTCAATTTCCCCGTGCTGGGCAAACAAGTTTTGCAGCTGTTTGAGCTAAGATGTTAAAGTTATTCACATAATGAAAACCTATACTTTGTTTCAGGCGAGTTCCCCATTCAAATGCATGTAATCGTCAGAAAAGCACTGTCTTGGCGAAATAAAGCGTTTTTGCACAACTTCATATATATAGCTGTAACTTTTGATAGACGACTCAGATATACGTATTCATGGCTTTATCTTATAGAATTCAATATCCCCGTGCTGGGCAAACAGGTTTTGCAGCTGTTTGAGCTAAGATGTTAAAATTATTCACATAATGAAAACCTATACTTTGTGTCGGGCGAGAACTCCATTCAAATGCATGTAATAGCGAGAAACGCACTAACATGGTGAAATAAAGCGTTTTTCATGGTCTTCATAAAGACAGCTGTAACTTTTCATAGAAGACTCAGAAATACATATTTATGGCTTCATCTTATAGAATTCAATATCCCCGTGCTGGGCAAAAAGCTTTTGCAGCTGTGTGAGCTAAGCTTTTCAAGTTATTCACATAATGAAAACCTATACTTTGTTTCGTGCGAGTTCCCCATTCAAATGCATGTAATAGCGAGAAACGCACTGTCTTGGCGAAATAAAGCGTTTTTGCACAACTTCATATATATAGCTGTAACTTTTGATAGAAGACTCGGATACACATGTTTATGGCTTCATCTTATAGAATTCAATTTCCCCGTGCTGGGCAAACAAGTTTTGCAGCTGTTTGAGCTAAGATGTTAAAGTTATTCACATAATGAAAACCTATACTTTGTTTCAGGCGAGTTCCCCATTCAAATGCATGTAATCGTCAGAAAAGCACTGTCTTGGCGAAAGAAAGCGTTTTTGCACAACTTCATATATATAGCTGTAACTTTTGATAGAAGACTCGGATACACATGTTTATGGCTTCATCTTATAGAATTCAATTTCCCCGTGCTGGGCAAACAAGTTTTGCAGCTGTTTGAGCTAAGATGTTAAAGTTATTCACATAATGAAAACCTATACTTTGTTTCAGGCGAGTTCCCCATTCAAATGCATGTAATCGTCAGAAAAGCACTGTCTTGGCGAAAGAAAGCGTTTTTGCACAACTTCATATATATAGCTGTAACTTTTGATAGATGACTCGGATACACATGTTTATGGCTTCATCTTATAGAATTCAATTTCCTTGTGCTGGGGAAAAAGGTTTTGCAGCTGTTTGAGCTAAGATGTTAAAATTATTCACATAATGAAAACCTATACTTTGTGTCGGGCGAGAACTCCATTCAAATGCATGTAATAGCGAGAAACGCACTAACATGGTGAAATAAAGCGTTTTTCATGGTCTTCATAAAGACAGCTGTAACTTTTCATAGAAGACTCAGAAATACATATTTATGGCTTCATCTTATAGAATTCAATATCCCCGTGCTGGGCAAAAAGGTTTTGCAGCTGTGTGAGCTAAGCTTTTCAAGTTATTCACATAATGAAAACCTATACTTTGTTTCGTGCGAGTTCCCCATTCAAATGCATGTAATCGTCAGAAACGCACTGTCTTGGCGAAATAAAGCGTTTTTGCACAACTTCATATAAATCGGTGTAACTTTTGATAGAAGATTCAGATATACGTATTCGTGGCTTTAAATTATAGAATTCAATATCCCCGTGCTGGGCAAACAGTTTTTGCAGCTGTTTGAGCTAAGATGTTAAAGTTATTCACATAATGAAAACCTATACTTTGTTTCGGTCGAGTTCCCCATTCAAATGCATGTAGGGGAGACCGGGGATAGTTGTAACGTGGGTCAGTTGTAACACTTTCAATTTCTCCAATCAGGGCTAAGTTTCAAATGATGTGACTCATCCTGTGCATGCCCAATTCAGTTCTGCTATCACATGTGAAAAATCAGCAGATTTTGTCGAACACAGACAACTTAACATGAAAAAAGTAATTTGTATGCCAAAAAGTAAGTTTTTCTACTTTATTTCAATTTGTAATCGCATTATCTGCTTTGCAGTTAAACTCATCAAACTTAAATTATGTTATTTGTATGTCTATGGGGATATATTCTGTGTAGGTCTTTAGTGCTAATGTTTTAGCCGTTGGCTGTAATGTTAGCTAGTTCATGGCTATAGGAGTCTGGGTCAGTTGTAACAGCAACAGTCTGGGTTAGTTGTAACAATAATGCAGATGTTACAACTTACCACACTATTACTTTAACTTATATTAAACAAGTTGGGGCAACGACATCAGCAGAGAGAGGTTCAGTGGTCGCATTTGTGTATGCGGTTAATGCCATTGGCAACACAATTCCTCCACTGTTTGTGTTCCCCACACATACATTATGCAGACCACTGTGTCAGAGATGGACCAGTAGGAAGTACTGGTAGTGGAAATAAATCAGGATGGGTGCAAGAAACAGATTTCCTCATCTTTCTGAAGCACTTTGCAAACCACACCAAGGTAAGCCATGATAAAAAGTAATGGAATTGCGATGCTGGTGAACAACTACATTTTTTCAGCTTCATTGTTATGTTCAAAATTGGTGCAAGAGTTGTAGGTTATAATGCCCACTGAGCCAATGAGGCCAAACTCAAGGAAGACCAACCAAAGTTAATGAAATATTCAGTTGCAGAAAATTCCATAATTTGTCTTTTTTGGGGGGCTGGAATATGTTCAAAAGCTAGATTTCTGCATTCTGTCACACACACACACACAGCTACATAAATGGCTCTAAGTGCATTCATGTGTTGAATAAACAAAGATTACACGTTAATGTTTTGTTAGTACCCTTATTTCATTGTGTTACATTTCACCCCAGGATATGTTACAACTAACCCAGACTATGGGGTTAATTGTAACATTTCACTCTTCGTGTTTGAGACCATACCATGCAATGGGTAATTGTGCTGCAGAGAAAATAGCTGCACTATTTAATAGCAGAGACATGTAAATACTTTGCATTACATTTTGAATCCACTACCTTAAAAGAGCTCCAATTTACAGACAGAAATGTCAAAAATGTTACAACTATCCCCGGTCTCCCCTAATCGTCAGAAACGCACTGTCTTGGCGAAATAAAGCGTTGTTGCACAACTTCATATAAATCGGTGTAACTTTTGATAGAAGATTCAGATATACGTATTCATGGCTTTATCTTTTAGAATTCAATATCCCCGTGCTGGGCAAAAAGGTTTTGCAGCTGTTTGAGCTAACATGTTAAAGTTATTCACATAATGAAAACTTATACTTTGTTTCGTGCGAGTTCCCCATTCAAATGCATGTAATCGTCAGAAAAGCACTGTCTTGGCGAAATAAAGCGTTTTTGCACAACGTCATATAAATCGGTGTAACTTTTGATAGACGACTCAGACACACATGTTTATGGCTTCATCTTATAGATTTCAATATCCCCGTGCTGGGCAAAAAGGTTTTGCAGCTGTAGGAGCTAAGATTATCAAGTTATTCACATAATGAAAACCTATACTTTGTTTCCTGCGAGTTCCCCATTCAAATGCATGTAATCGTCAGAAACGCACTGTCTTGGCGAAATAAAGCGTTTTTGCACAACTTCATATAAATCGGTGTAACTTTTGATAGAAGATTCAGATATACGTATTCGTGGCTTTAAATTATAGAATTCAATATCCCCGTGCTGGGCAAACAGGTTTTGCAGCTGTTTGAGCTAAGATGTCAAAGTTATTCACATAATGAAAACCTATACTTTGTGTCGGGCGAGAACTCCATTTAAATGCATGTAATAGCGAGAAACGCACCAACGTGGTGAAATAAAGCGTTTTTCATGGTCTTCATGAAGACAGCTGTAACTTTTGATAGAAGACTCAGAAATACATATTTATGGCTTTATCTTATAGAATTCAATATCCCCGTGCTGGGCAAACAGGTTTTGCAGTTGTTTGAGCTAAGATGTTAAAGTTATTCACATAATGAAAACCTATACTTTGTTTCAGGCGAGTTCCCCATTCAAATGCATGTAATCGTCAGAAACGCACTGTCTTGGCGAAATAAAGCGTTTTTGCACAACTTCATATATATAGCTGTAACTTTTGATAGAAGACTCGGATACACATGTTTATGGCTTCATCTTATAGAATTCAATTTCCTTGTGCTGGGCAAAAAGGTTTTGCAGCTGTTTGAGCTAAGATGTTAAAGTTATTCACATAATGAAAACCTATACTTTGTTTCGTGTGAGAACTCCATTCAAATGCATGTAATAGTGAGAAACGCACTAAGGTGGTGAAATAAAGCGTTTTTCATGGTCTTCATAAAGACAGCTGTAACTTTTGATAGAAGACTCAGAAATACATATTTATGGCTTCATCTTATAGAATTCAATATCCCCGTGCTGGGCAAACAGGTTTTGCAGCTGTTTGAGCTAAGATTTTCAAGTTATTCACATAATGAAAACCTATACTTTGTTTCGTGCGAGTTCCCCATTCAAATGCATGTAATCGTCAGAAACGCACTGTCTTGGCGAAATAAAGCGTTTTTGCACAACTTCATATAATTCGATGTAACTTTTGATAGACGACTCAGATATACGTATTCATGGCTTTATCTTTTAGAATTCAATATCCCCGTGCTGGGCAAAAAGGTTTTGCAGCTGTGTGAGCTAAGATGTTAAAGTTATTCACATAATGAAAACCTATACTTTGTTTCAGGCGAGTTCCCCATTCAAATGCATGTAATCGTCAGAAAAGCACTGTCTTGGCGAAAGAAAGCGTTTTTGCACAACTTCATATATATAGCTGTAACTTTTGATAGAAGACTCGGATACACATGTTTATGGCTTCATCTTATAGAATTCAATTTCCTTGTACTGGGCAAAAAGGTTTTGCAGCTGTTTGAGCTAAGATTTTCAAGTTATTCACATAATGAAAACCTATAATTTGTTTCGTGCGAGTTCCCCATTCAAATGCATGTAATCGTCAGAAACAACTGTCTTGGCGAAATAAAGCGTTTTTGCACAACTTCATATAAATCGGTGTAACTTTTGATAGATGACTCAGACACACATGTTTATGGCTTCATCCTGTAGAATTCAATTTCCCCGTGCTGGGCAAACAAGTTTTGCAGCTGTTTGAGCTAAGATGTTAAGGTTATTCCCATAATGAAAACCTATACTTTGTGTAGGGCGAGAACTCCATTCAAATGCATGTAATAGCGAGAAACGCACTAACGTGGTGAAATAAAGCGTTTTTCATGGTCTTCATAAAGACAGCTGTAACTTTTGATAGAAGACTCAGAAATACACATTTATGGCTTCATCTTATAGAATTCAATATCCCCGTGCTGGGCAAACAGGTTTTGCAGCTGTTTGAGCTAAGATTTTAAAGTTATTCACAAAATGAAAACCTATACTTTGTTTCGTGCGAGTTCCCCATTCAAATGCATGTAATCGTCAGAAACGCACTGTCTTGGTGAAATAAAGCGTTTTTGCACAACTTCATATAAATCGGTGTAACTTTTGATAGACGACTCAGACACACATGTTTATGGCTTCATCCTGTAGAATTCAATTTCCCCGTGCTGGGCAAACAAGTTCTGCAGCTGTTTGAGCTAAGATGTTAAAGTTATTCACATAATGAAAACCTATACTTTGTTTCAGGCGAGTTCCCCATTCAAATGCATGTAATCGTCAGAAACGCACTGTCTTGGCGAAATAAAGCGTTGTTGCACAACTTCATATAGATCGGTGTAACTTTTGATAGAAGACTCGGATACACGTTTATGGCTTCATCTTATAGAATTCAATTTCCTTGTGCTGGGCAAAAAGGTTTTGCAGCTGTTTGAGCTAAGATGTTAAAGTTATTCACATAATGAAAACCTATACTTTGTTTCGGGCGAGTTCCCCATTCAAATGCATATAACAGTGAGAAACGCACTGTCTTGGCGACAGAAAGCGTTTTTGTACAACTTCATATAAATAGCTGTAACTTTTGATAGAAGACTCAGACAAACATGTTTATGGCTTTATCTTACAGAACTCAAGGTCCCCGTGCTGGGAAAACAGGTTTTGAAGCTGTTTGAGCTAAGATTTCCAAGTTATTTACATAATGAAAACCTATACTTTGTTTCGGTCGAGTTCCCCATTCAAATGCATGTAACAGTGAGAAACGCACTGTCTTGGTGAAATAAAGCGTTTTTGCACAACTTCATATAAATCGCTGTAACTTTTGATAGAAGACTCGGATACACATGTTTATGGCTTCATCTTATAGAATTCAATTTCCTTGTACTGGGCAAAAAGGTTTTGCAGCTGTTTGAGCTAAGATTTTCAAGTTATTCACATAATGAAAACCTATAATTTGTTTCGTGCGAGTTCCCCATTCAAATGCATGTAATCGTCAGAAACAACTGTCTTGGCGAAATAAAGCGTTTTTGCACAACTTCATATAAATCGGTGTAACTTTTGATAGATGACTCAGACACACATGTTTATGGCTTCATCCTGTAGAATTCAATTTCCCCGTGCTGGGCAAACAAGTTTTGCAGCTGTTTGAGCTAAGATGTTAAGGTTATTCCCATAATGAAAACCTATACTTTGTGTAGGGCGAGAACTCCATTCAAATGCATGTAATAGCGAGAAACGCACTAACGTGGTGAAATAAAGCGTTTTTCATGGTCTTCATAAAGACAGCTGTAACTTTTGATAGAAGACTCAGAAATACACATTTATGGCTTCATCTTATAGAATTCAATATCCCCGTGCTGGGCAAACAGGTTTTGCAGCTGTTTGAGCTAAGATTTTAAAGTTATTCACAAAATGAAAACCTATACTTTGTTTCGTGCGAGTTCCCCATTCAAATGCATGTAATCGTCAGAAACGCACTGTCTTGGTGAAATAAAGCGTTTTTGCACAACTTCATATAAATCGGTGTAACTTTTGATAGACGACTCAGACACACATGTTTATGGCTTCATCCTGTAGAATTCAATTTCCCCGTGCTGGGCAAACAAGTTCTGCAGCTGTTTGAGCTAAGATGTTAAAGTTATTCACATAATGAAAACCTATACTTTGTTTCAGGCGAGTTCCCCATTCAAATGCATGTAATCGTCAGAAACGCACTGTCTTGGCGAAATAAAGCGTTGTTGCACAACTTCATATAGATCGGTGTAACTTTTGATAGAAGACTCGGATACACATGTTTATGGCTTCATCTTATAGAATTCAATTTCCTTGTGCTGGGCAAAAAGGTTTTGCAGCTGTTTGAGCTAAGATGTTAAAGTTATTCACATAATGAAAACCTATACTTTGTTTCGGGCGAGTTCCCCATTCAAATGCATATAACAGTGAGAAACGCACTGTCTTGGCGACAGAAAGCGTTTTTGTACAACTTCATATAAATAGCTGTAACTTTTGATAGAAGACTCAGACAAACATGTTTATGGCTTTATCTTACAGAACTCAAGGTCCCCGTGCTGGGAAAACAGGTTTTGAAGCTGTTTGAGCTAAGATTTCCAAGTTATTTACATAATGAAAACCTATACTTTGTTTCGGTCGAGTTCCCCATTCAAATGCATGTAACAGTGAGAAACGCACTGTCTTGGTGAAATAAAGCGTTTTTGCACAACTTCATATAAATCGCTGTAACTTTTGATAGAAGACTCGGATACACATGTTTATGGCTTCATCTTATAGAATTCAATTTCCTTGTACTGGGCAAAAAGGTTTTGCAGCTGTTTGAGCTAAGATTTTCAAGTTATTCACATAATGAAAACCTATAATTTGTTTCGTGCGAGTTCCCCATTCAAATGCATGTAATCGTCAGAAACAACTGTCTTGGCGAAATAAAGCGTTTTTGCACAACTTCATATAAATCGGTGTAACTTTTGATAGATGACTCAGACACACATGTTTATGGCTTCATCCTGTAGAATTCAATTTCCCCGTGCTGGGCAAACAAGTTTTGCAGCTGTTTGAGCTAAGATGTTAAGGTTATTCCCATAATGAAAACCTATACTTTGTGTAGGGCGAGAACTCCATTCAAATGCATGTAATAGCGAGAAACGCACTAACGTGGTGAAATAAAGCGTTTTTCATGGTCTTCATAAAGACAGCTGTAACTTTTGATAGAAGACTCAGAAATACACATTTATGGCTTCATCTTATAGAATTCAATATCCCCGTGCTGGGCAAACAGGTTTTGCAGCTGTTTGAGCTAAGATTTTAAAGTTATTCACAAAATGAAAACCTATACTTTGTTTCGTGCGAGTTCCCCATTCAAATGCATGTAATCGTCAGAAACGCACTGTCTTGGTGAAATAAAGCGTTTTTGCACAACTTCATATAAATCGGTGTAACTTTTGATAGACGACTCAGACACACATGTTTATGGCTTCATCCTGTAGAATTCAATTTCCCCGTGCTGGGCAAACAAGTTCTGCAGCTGTTTGAGCTAAGATGTTAAAGTTATTCACATAATGAAAACCTATACTTTGTTTCAGGCGAGTTCCCCATTCAAATGCATGTAATCGTCAGATACGCACTGTCTTGGCGAAATAAAGCGTTGTTGCACAACTTCATATAAATCGGTGTAACTTTTGATAGAAGACTCGGATACACATGTTTATGGCTTCATCTTATAGAATTCAATTTCCTTGTGCTGGGCAAAAAGGTTTTGCAGCTGTTTGAGCTAAGATGTTAAAGTTATTCACATAATGAAAACCTATACTTTGTGTAGGGCGAGTTCCCCATTCAAATGCATATAACAGTGAGAAACGCACTGTCTTGGCGAAATAAAGCGTTTTTGTACAACTTCATATAAATAGCTGTAACTTTTGATAGAAGACTCGGATACACATGTTTATGGCTTTATCTTATAGAACTCAAGGTCCCCGTGCTGGGAAAACAGGTTTTGCAGCTGTTTGAGCTAAGATTTCCAAGTTATTCACATAATGAAAACCTATACTTTGTTTCGGTCGAGTTCCCCATTCAAATGCATGTAACAGTGAGAAACGCACTGTCTTGGCGACAGAAAGCGTTTTTGTACAACTTCATATAAATAGCTGTAACTTTTGATAGAAGACTCAGACAAACATGTTTATGGCTTCATCTTACAGAACTCAAGGTCCCCGTGCTGGGAAAACAGGTTTTGAAGCTGTTTGAGCTAAGATTTCCAAGTTATTTACATAATGAAAACCTATACTTTGTTTCGGTCGAGTTCCCCATTCAAATGCATGTAATCGTCAGAAACGCACTGTCTTGGAGAAATAAAGCGTTTTTGCACAACGTCATATAAATCGGTGTAACTTTTGATAGACGACTCAGACACACATGTTTATGGCTTCATCTTATGGAATTCAATTTCCTCGTGCTGGGCAAAAAGGTTTTGCAGCTGTTTGAGCTAAGATGTTAAAGTTATTCACATAATGAAAACCTATACTTTGTTTCAGGCGAGTTCCCCATTCAAATGCATGTAATCGTCAGAAAAGCACTGTCTTGGCGAAATAAAGCGTTTTTGCACAACTTCATATATATAGCTGTAACTTTTGATAGAAGACTCGGATACACATGTTTATGGCTTCATCTTATAGAATTCAATTTCCTTGTGCTGGGCAAAAAGGTTTTGCAGCTGTTTGAGCTAAGATGTTAAAGTTATTCACATAATGAAAACCTATAATTTGTTTCGTGCTAGTTCCCCATTCAAATGCATGTAATCGTCAGAAACGAACTGTCTTGGCGAAATAAAGCGTTTTTGCACAACGTCATATAAATCGGTGTAACTTTTGATAGATGACTCAGACACACATGTTTATGGCTTCATCTTATAGATTTCAATATCCCCGTGCTGGGCAAAAAGGTTTTGCAGCTGTAGGAGCTAAGATTATCAAGTTATTCACATAATGAAAACCTATACTTTGTTTCGTGCGAGAACTCCATTCAAATGCATGTAATAGCGAGAAACGCACTAAGGTGGTGAAATAAAGCGTTTTTCATGGTCTTCATAAAGACAGCTGTAACTTTTGATAGAAGACTCAGAAATGCATATTTATGGCTTCATCTTATAGAATTCAATATCCCCGTGCTGGGCAAAAAGGTTTTGCAGCTGTTTGAGCTAAGATTTTCAAGTTATTCACATAATGAAAACCTATACTTTGTTTCGTGCGAGTTCCCCATTCAAATGCATGTAATCGTCAGAAACGCAGTGTCTTGGTGAAATAAAGCGTTTTTGCACAACTTCATATAATTCGGTGTAACTTTTGATAGACGACTCAGATATACGTATTCATGGCTTTATCTTATAGAATTCAATATCCCCGTGCTGGGCAAACAGGTTTTGCAGCTGTGTGAGCTAAGATGTTAAAGTTATTCACATAATGAAAACCTATACTTTGTTTCAGGCGAGTTCCCCATTCAAATGCATGTAATCGTCAGAAAAGCACTGTCTTGGCGAAATAAAGCGTTTTTGCACAACTTCATATAAATCGGTGTAACTTTTGATAGATGACTCAGACACACATGTTTATGGCTTCATCCTGTAGAATTCAATTTCCCCGTGCTGGGCAAACAAGTTTTGCAGCTGTTTGAGCTAAGATGTTAAGGTTATTCCCATAATGAAAACCTATACTTTGTGTAGGGCGAGAACTCCATTCAAATGCATGTAATAGCGAGAAACGCACTAACGTGGTGAAATAAAGCGTTTTTCATGGTCTTCATAAAGACAGCTGTAACTTTTGATAGAAGACTCAGAAATACACATTTATGGCTTCATCTTATAGAATTCAATATCCCCGTGCTGGGCAAACAGGTTTTGCAGCTGTTTGAGCTAAGATTTTAAAGTTATTCACAAAATGAAAACCTATACTTTGTTTCGTGCGAGTTCCCCATTCAAATGCATGTAATCGTCAGAAACGCACTGTCTTGGTGAAATAAAGCGTTTTTGCACAACTTCATATAAATCGGTGTAACTTTTGATAGACGACTCAGACACACATGTTTATGGCTTCATCCTGTAGAATTCAATTTCCCCGTGCTGGGCAAACAAGTTCTGCAGCTGTTTGAGCTAAGATGTTAAAGTTATTCACATAATGAAAACCTATACTTTGTTTCAGGCGAGTTCCCCATTCAAATGCATGTAATCGTCAGATACGCACTGTCTTGGCGAAATAAAGCGTTGTTGCACAACTTCATATAAATCGGTGTAACTTTTGATAGAAGACTCGGATACACATGTTTATGGCTTCATCTTATAGAACTCAAGGTCCCCGTGCTGGGAAAACAGGTTTTGCAGCTGTTTGAGCTAAGATTTCCAATTTATTCACATAATGAAAACCTATACTTTGTTTCGGTCGAGTTCCCCATTCAAATGCATGTAACAGTGAGAAACGCACTGTCTTGGCGACAGAAAGCGTTTTTGTACAACTTCATATAAATAGCTGTAACTTTTGATAGAAGACTCAGACAAACATGTTTATGGCTTCATCTTACAGAACTCAAGGTCCCCGTGCTGGGAAAACAGGTTTTGAAGCTGTTTGAGCTAAGATTTCCAAGTTATTTACATAATGAAAACCTATACTTTGTTTCGGTCGAGTTCCCCATTCAAATGCATGTAATCGTCAGAAACGCACTGTCTTGGAGAAATAAAGCGTTTTTGCACAACGTCATATAAATCGGTGTAACTTTTGATAGACGACTCAGACACACATGTTTATGGCTTCATCTTATGGAATTCAATTTCCTCGTGCTGGGCAAAAAGGTTTTGCAGCTGTTTGAGCTAAGATGTTAAAGTTATTCACATAATGAAAACCTATACTTTGTTTCAGGCGAGTTCCCCATTCAAATGCATGTAATCGTCAGAAAAGCACTGTCTTGGCGAAATAAAGCGTTTTTGCACAACTTCATATATATAGCTGTAACTTTTGATAGAAGACTCGGATACACATGTTTATGGCTTCATCTTATAGAATTCAATTTCCTTGTGCTGGGCAAAAAGGTTTTGCAGCTGTTTGAGCTAAGATTTTCAAGTTATTCACATAATGAAAACCTATAATTTGTTTCGTGCTAGTTCCCCATTCAAATGCATGTAATCGTCAGAAACGAACTGTCTTGGCGAAATAAAGCGTTTTTGCACAACGTCATATAAATCGGTGTAACTTTTGATAGATGACTCAGACACACATGTTTATGGCTTCATCTTATAGATTTCAATATCCCCGTGCTGGGCAAAAAGGTTTTGCAGCTGTAGGAGCTAAGATTATCAAGTTATTCACATAATGAAAACCTATACTTTGTTTCCTGCGAGTTCCCCATTCAAATGCATGTAATCGTCAGAAACGAACTGTCTTGGAGAAATAAAGCGTTTTTGCACAACGTCATATAAATCGGTGTAACTTTTGATAGACGACTCAGACACACATGTTTATGGCTTCATCTTATGGAATTCAATTTCCTCGTGCTGGGCAAAAAGGTTTTGCAGCTGTTTGAGCTAAGATGTTAAAGTTATTCACATAATGAAAACCTATACTTTGTTTCGTGCGAGAACTCCATTCAAATGCATGTAATAGCGAGAAACGCACTAAGGTGGTGAAATAAAGCGTTTTTCATGGTCTTCATAAAGACAGCTGTAACTTTTGATAGAAGACTCAGAAATGCATATTTATGGCTTCATCTTATAGAATTCAATATCCCCGTGCTGGGCAAAAAGGTTTTGCAGCTGTTTGAGCTAAGATTTTCAAGTTATTCACATAATGAAAACCTATACTTTGTTTCGTGCGAGTTCCCCATTCAAATGCATGTAATCGTCAGAAACGCAGTGTCTTGGTGAAATAAAGCGTTTTTGCACAACTTCATATAATTCGGTGTAACTTTTGATAGACGACTCAGATATACGTATTCATGGCTTTATCTTATAGAATTCAATATCCCCGTGCTGGGCAAACAGGTTTTGCAGCTGTGTGAGCTAAGATGTTAAAGTTATTCACATAATGAAAACCTATACTTTGTTTCAGGCGAGTTCCCCATTCAAATGCATGTAATCGTCAGAAAAGGACTGTCTTGGCGAAATAAAGCGTTTTTGCACAACTTCATATAAATCGGTGTAACTTTTGATAGATGACTCAGACACACATGTTTATGGCTTCATCCTGTAGAATTCAATTTCCCCGTGCTGGGCAAACAAGTTTTGCAGCTGTTTGAGCTAAGATGTTAAGGTTATTCCCATAATGAAAACCTATACTTTGTGTAGGGCGAGAACTCCATTCAAATGCATGTAATAGCGAGAAACGCACTAACGTGGTGAAATAAAGCGTTTTTCATGGTCTTCATAAAGACAGCTGTAACTTTTGATAGAAGACTCAGAAATACACATTTATGGCTTCATCTTATAGAATTCAATATCCCCGTGCTGGGCAAACAGGTTTTGCAGCTGTTTGAGCTAAGATGTTAAAGTTATTCACAAAATGAAAACCTATACTTTGTTTCGTGCGAGTTCCCCATTCAAATGCATGTAATCGTCAGAAACGCACTGTCTTGGTGAAATAAAGCGTTTTTGCACAACTTCATATAAATCGGTGTAACTTTTGATAGAAGACTCAGACACACATGTTTATGGCTTCATCCTGTAGAATTCAATTTCCCCGTGCTGGGCAAACAAGTTCTGCAGCTGTTTGAGCTAAGATGTTAAAGTTATTCACATAATGAAAACCTATACTTTGTTTCAGGCGAGTTCCCCATTCAAATGCATGTAATCGTCAGAAACGCACTGTCTTGGCGAAATAAAGCGTTTTTGCACAACTTCATATAAATCGGTGTAACTTTTGATAGAAGATTCAGATGTACGTATTCGTGGCTTTAAATTATAGAATTCAATATCCCCGTGCTGGGCAAACAGGTTTTGCAGCTGTTTGAGCTAAGATGTCAAAGTTATTCACATAATGAAAACCTATACTTTGTGTCGGGCGAGAACTCCATTTAAATGCATGTAATAGCGAGAAACGCACCAAAGTGGTGAAATAAAGCGTTTTTCATGGTCTTCATGAAGACAGCTGTAACTTTTGATAGAAGACTCAGATATACGTATTCGTGGCTTTAAATTATAGAATTCAATATCCCCGTCCTGGGCAAACAGGTTTTGCAGTTGTTTGAGCTAAGATGTCAAACTTATTCACATAATGAAAACCTATACTTTGTTTCAGGCGAGTTCCCCATTCAAATGCATGTAATCGTCAGAAACGCACTGTCTTGGCGAAATAAAGCGTTGTTGCACAACTTCATATAAATCGGTGTAACTTTTGATAGATGACTCAGAAATACACATTTATGGCTTCATCTTATAGAATTCAATATCCCCGTGCTGGGCAAACAGGTTTTGCAGCTGTTTGAGCTAAGATTTTCAAGTTATTCACAAAATGAAAACCTATACTTTGTTTCGTGCGAGTTCCCCATTCAAATGCATGTAATCGTCAGAAACGCACTGTCTTGGCGAAATAAAGCGTTTTTGCACAACGTCATATAAATCGGTGTAACTTTTGATAGACGACTCGGATACACATGTTTATGGTTTCATCTTATAGAATTCAATTTCCTTGTGCTGGGCAAACAAGTTTTGCAGCTGTTTGAGCTAAGATTTTCAAGTTATTCACATAATGAAAACCTATACTTTGTTTCGTGCGAGTTCCCCATTCAAATGCATGTAATCGTCAGAAACGCACTGTCTTGGCGAAATAAAGCGTTTTTGCACAACTTCATATAAATCGGTGTAACTTTTGATAGATGACTCAGACATACGTATTCATGGCTTTATCTTTTAGAATTCAATATCCCCGTGCTGGGCAAACAGGTTTTGCAGTTGTTTGAGCTAAGATGTTAAAGTTATTCACATAATGAAAACCTATACTTTGTTTCAGGCGAGTTCCCCATTCAAATGCATGTAATCGTCAGAAACGCACTGTCTTGGCGAAATAAAGTGTTTTTGCACAACTTCATATAAATCGGTGTAACTTTTGATAGATGACTCAGACACACATGTTCATGGCTTCATCTTATAGAATTCAATTTCCTTGTGCTGGGCAAAAAGGTTTTGCAGCTGTTTGAGCTAAGATTTTCAAGTTATTCACATAATGAAAACCTATACTTTGTTTCGTGCGAGTTCCCCATTCAAATGCATGTAATCGTCAGAAACGCACTGTCTTGGCGAAATAAAGCGTTTTTGCACAACTTCATATAAATCGGTGTAACTTTTGATAGACGACTCAGATATACGTATTCATGGCTTTATCTTATAGAATTCAATATCCCCGTGCTGGGCAAACAGGTTTTGCAGCTGTTTGAGCTAAGATGTTAAAATTATTCACATAATGAAAACCTATACTTTGTGTCGGGCGAGAACTCCATTCAAATGCATGTAATAGCGAGAAACGCACTAACATGGTGAAATAAAGCGTTTTTCATGGTCTTCATAAAGATAGCTGTAACTTTTGATAGAAGACTCAGAAATACATATTTATGGCTTCATCTTATAGAATTCAATATCCCCGTGCTGGGCAAAAAGGTTTTGCATTTGTGTGAGCTAAGATTTTCAAGTTATTCACATAATGAAAACCTATACTTTGTTTCGTGTGAGTTCCCCATTCATATGCATGTAATCGTCAGAAACGCACTGGCTTGGCGAAATAAAGCGTTGTTGCACAACTTCATATAAATCGGTGTAACTTTTGATAGAAGACTCGGATACACATGTTTATGGCTTCATCTTATAGAATTCAATTTCCCCGTGCTGGGCAAACAAGTTTTGCAGCTGTTTGAGCTAAGATGTTAAAGTTATTCACATAATGAAAACCTATACTTTGTTTCAGGCGAGTTCCCCATTCAAATGCATGTAATCGTCAGAAAAGCACTGTCTTGGCGAAAGAAAGCGTTTTTGCACAACTTCATATGTATAGCTGTAACTTTTGATAGATGACTCGGATACACATGTTTATGGCTTCATCTTATAGAATTCAATTTCCTTGTGCTGGGCAAAAAGGTTTTGCAGCTGTTTGAGCTAAGATGTTAAAATTATTCACATAATGAAAACCTATACTTTGTGTCGGGCGAGAACTCCATTCAAATGCATGTAATAGCGAGAAACGCACTAACATGGTGAAATAAAGCGTTTTTCATGGTCTTCATAAAGACAGCTGTAACTTTTCATAGAAGACTCAGAAATACATATTTATGGCTTCATCTTATAGAATTCAATATCCCCGTGCTGGGCAAAAAGGTTTTGCAGCTGTGTGAGCTAAGCTTTTCAAGTTATTCACATAATGAAAACCTATACTTTGTTTCGTGCGAGTTCCCCTTTCAAATGCATGTAATCGTCAGCAACGCACTGTCTTGGCGAAATAAAGCGTTTTTGCACAACTTCATATAAATCGGTGTAACTTTTGATAGACGACTCAGACACACATGTTTATGGCTTCATCTTATAGAATTCAATTTCCCCGTGCTGGGCAAACAAGTTTTGCAGCTGTTTGAGCTAAGATGTTAAAGTTATTCACATAATGAAAACCTATACTTTGTGTAGGGCGAGAACTCCATTCAAATGCATGTAATAGCGAGAAAAGCACTAACGTGGTGATATAAAGGGTTTTTCATGGTCTTCATAAAGACAGCTGTAACTTTTGATAGACGACTCAGACACACATATTTATGGCTTCATCTTATAGAATTCAATATCCCCGTGCTGGGCAAAAAGGTTTTGCAGCTGTAGGAGCTAAGATTATCAAGTTATTCACATAATGAAAACCTATACTTTGTGTCGGGCGAGAACTCCATTCAAATGCATGTAATAGCGAGAAACGCACTAACATGGTGAAATAAAGCGTTTTTCATGGTCTTCATAAAGACAGCTGTAACTTTTCATAGAAGACTCAGAAATACATATTTATGGCTTCATCTTATAGAATTCAATATCCCCGTGCTGGGCAAAAAGGTTTTGCAGCTGTGTGAGCTAAGATTTTCAAGTTATTCACATAATGAAAACCTATACTTTGTGTCGGGCGAGAACTCCATTCAAATGCATGTAATAGCGAGAAACGCACTAACATGGTGAAATAAAGCGTTTTTCATGGTCTTCATAAAGACAGCTGTAACTTTTGATAGAAGACTCAGAAATACATATTTATGGCTTTATCTTATAGAATTCAATATCCCCGTGCTGGGCAAAAAGGTTTTGCAGTTGTTTGAGCTAAGATGTTAAAGTTATTCACATAATGAAAACCTATACTTTGTTTCATGCGAGTTCCCCATTGAAATCGGTGTAACTTTTGATAGACGACTCAGACACACATGTTTATGGCTTCATCTTATAGAATTCCATATCCCCGTGCTGGGCAAACATGTAATCGTCAGAAAAGCACTGTCTTGGCGAAAGAAAGCGTTTTTGCACAACTTCATATATATAGCTGTAACTTTTGATAGAAGACTCGGATACACATGTTTATGGCTTCATCTTATAGAATTCAATTTCCTTGTGCTGGGCAAAAAGGTTTTGCAGCTGTTTGAGCTAAGATGTTAAAGTTATTCACATAATGAAAACCTATACTTTGTTTCGGGCGAGTTCCCCATTCAAATGCATGTAATCGTCAGAAACGCATTCTGTATGTTTCCATCAAGGTTTATTTTCTTAGAAATCATTGTTTTTCTCCTTTTCTCAACATTTCACAATTCTGAGTCAACAGAAACAGGTATCAGAAATGTCTCTAATGTAGACATGTACAGTGTACTGTAAGTATTAAAAGATCATAAAGGAAAAACTAAGTTTTATGTGAAAGTGATTATAATAAAAAATGAGCAGGTGCTTTATAGATTTAAAGAAAGAATCTGAAAACAACACTTTTTTGGTCTAAGTGATCAAAGAACAAACCGTAGCTGCACTAATATTACACATCTCGATTGTTGTGGTGAACAGACATGTTGCTTTTAAAACCACATGCAGTGTGTGACCATGACTGTTCACCGAGACCATCAATGCCACTTCGCTGAAGCATTCTTATCCTTCTTCTTCTTCTTCTTGCCATTAAATTGGAAGCAGAAGCAGCACGAGCTGCTTTGATCTACTGAAAGGAAAAAGCAGAACATCTGAGCTGAAACCAGTCAGCTGAAATCATTAAGACAGGAACAATCATTCAATGCAGTGTATCAGGTGGCTTAGCCTGTTACAACTGTTGATACAAGCTAAATACGGTTAACACACAGTATCAGGGAGCTCCAGTGTGGGAACTAGTGGCTTTAGGTTTGTAGTCATTTAACTTTCATCCATTCATTAATTTAATTCAGGAGGAAGAAATGCCAGGTTGGTGCAGGCTGGTTACATGCATTTGGTCCCATGCTGTCTTTAACTAAATGACTTGGTTCATTTTATGGCTGGGCTGTATGTGGGGTTATATCATGTTATTTGGGCAGGAGTACCTGTCCCCTGTTAGACTTAGAAAGTTTCTCCATAAGTAGAGTTTCTAATTCTTCTAGCACATCTGTGGCTGACAGCTTTTTGGTGGCTCTTTTTACCCCACACTGGTTGTGTGTAAATAGCCCCACTAGTTCTTTTGGGTTGCAGTTAACTGGGGAGGAAGGGGTGGGTATGCCATGACTAGATGAATAACAATTATCTGGGATACATAAATTTCATAATGCATGCATATATCTCTATAAACCTGGCCTGAGGGCTGCCATTTTTTACATTCAGTTATTTCTTTGTTGAATCTAAATAATGAATGTGTTACAATTAAACTGACACTGGTCAGTGTAAATGGCTCATTGGGACACAGAAACCTTTAAATTAAACCCGATCACCTGATATCGAGTGTCAAACAATATCACAGCTGTAAAAGCTGTTTACAGTCAGAATTTTTAAAAACTATGATTGTAAATCATATCAGGTGGCAGGGGAGGACGCTGGACAGACCTGGTGCACCTAAACGCGTAGTGAGGGTGTGCTGGGAACGTCTAGCAGAGGCCCCAGTCCGCGAGATCTTCAGGCCAAGCGGAATGCGGCTCAGGCAGTGGCTGAAGCAAAAACTCGGGCGTGGGAGGAGTTCGGAGAGGCCATGGAAAAAGACTTTCGGACTGCCTCGAAGAGATTCTGGCAAACCGTCAGGCGTCTCAGGAGGGGAAAGCGGTGCTCTACCTGCACTGTGTATAGTGCTGGCGGAGCGCTGCTGACATCGACTGAGAAAATTGTCAGGCGGTGGAAGGAATACTTCGAGGACCTCCTTAATCCCACTGAAACGTCTTCCGAGGAAGAAGCAGAGTCTGGGGATGAGGGGAATGACCCGCCAATTTCCGGGGGCGAGGTCACTGAGGCAGTTAAACAACTCCTTGGTGGCAGAGCCCCTGGTGTTGATGAGGTCCGCCCCGAGTTCCTGAAGGCTCTGGACGTTGTAGGGCTGTCCTGGTTGACACGCCTCTGCAATGTTGCGTGGAGATCAGGGGCAGTACCTGTGGACTGGCAGACCGGGATGGTGGTCCCCATCTTTAAGAAAGGGGACCGGAGGGTGTGTTCCAACTACAGAGGGATCACACTCCTCAGCCTCCCTGGGAAAGTCTATGCCAGGGTGCTGGAAAGGAGAGTTCGTCCGCTAGTCGAACCTCGGATACAGGAGGAACAATGTGGTTTTCGTCCTGGTCGCGGAACACTGGACCAGCTCTTTATCCTCTCGAGGATACTTGAGGGTGCATGGGAGTTTGCCCAACCAGTCTACATGTGTTTTGTGGACTTGGAGAAGGCATTCGACCGTGTCCCTCGGGGTGTCCTGTGGGAGGTGTTGCGGGAGTATGGGGTGTCTGGCCCATTGCTACGGGCCATTCGATCTCTATACAACCGTTGCAAGAGCTTGGTTCGCATTGCCGGCAATAAGTCGGACTCGTTCCCGGTGGGTGATGGGCTCCGCCAGGGCTGCCCTTTGTCTCCAGTTCTGTTCATAATTTTTATGGACAGGATTTCTAGGCGCAGCCAAGTGGCGGAGGGCTTTCACTTTGGTGGCCTCAGAATCTCATCTCTGATTTTTGCAGATGATGTGGTTCTGTTGGCTTCATCGGGTGAGGGCCTCCAGCTCGGTTCGCAGCCGAGTGTGAAGCAGCGGGAATGACAATCAGCACCTCCAAATCTGAGGCTATGGTTCTCAGCCGGAAAAGGGTGGAGTGCCCACTCCGGGTCAGGGATGAGTTCCTGCCCCAAGTGGAGGAGTTCAAGTATCTCGGGGTCTTGTTCGCGAGGGAGAAGGGAGCCGGAGATCGACAGACGGATTGGGGCTGCAGCTGCAGTAATGCAGACGCTGCACCGGTCCGTCGTGGTGAAGAGGGAGCTGAGTGTAAAAGCGAAGCTCTCAATTTACCGGTCGATCTACGTCCCTACCCTTACCTATGGCCACGAGCTGTGGGTAGTGACCGAAAGAACGAGATCGCGGATACAAGCGGCAGAAATGAGCTTCCTCCAAAGGGTGGCTGGCCTCTCCCTTAGAGATAGGGTGAGAGGTTCGGCCATCCGGGAGGGGCTCAGAGTAGAGCAGCTGCTGCTCCACATCGAAAGGAGCCAGCTGAGGTGGTTCGGGCATCTGACAAGGATGCCCCCTGGGCGCCTCCTGGGTGAGGTGTTCCAGGCATGTCCCACCGGGAGGAGGCCCCGGGGCAGACCCAGGACACGCTGGAGAGATTATATCTCTCTGCTGGCCTGGGAACTCCTTGGTGTTCCCCCGGATAAGCTGGAGGAGGTGGCTGGGGAGAGGGAGGTCTGGGCCTCTTTGCTTAGGCTGCTGCCCCCGCGACCCGGCCTCGGATAAAGCGGATGAAGATGGATGGATGGATGGATGATTGTAAATAAATTCAAACAAGTAGCTTTTCTCTTTGTGCTGAATATCAACACTGTGATTTCTTAGATTGTAAAGCTTTACTTTAGTGCAACCAGTTGTAGAAGCTGCCACTCCAAATGTCTTTTGATAACAAGAAAAAAATACCTTTTCAGTACACTGCCTGAAGTTCTTCTCCGACATCTTCTGCCATCAGCTTTGTCTGCTGGTTTGAAGACAATAAACCACATAAAAGGTGATTTAGTCACTTTGTCTGCATCATGCAGCTCGAATATGTCGTGTAACGATGTTGAATGGCCGTCGTTATCCCTCTGCTGCGTCAGTAGGATTGTACTGTACAGTACTGTACTGTATCTCATTGATATGTGAGGAATTCTAATGAAACACAATAACAGACTTACATCATTAAAATATAAAGGGCAGGAGATATTTAGATATTTTTATATTTATATTACATTTTATAGCTGACGGATATTACTAAATAGAATTTACTAAATAGCTGGATGAACATGAAACATATGTCTATAATAACAAATGACCATGAGAGCCAGTAGAATTAATTCAACTGGACACTCGAAAGACGTCCTTAAATGCTCTTTAAGTGGCAGAACAGATGAACAAACAGTTAATCGCTTACTTGAGATGAAATCTGCTCAGCTACTTTGAAAACAGCTTCTAACTGGTTCCTCCTTTAACAGGATGACTGCTCAGGGGTAAGGCCATCATGTAGTCCAGCAACCTTTATGGTTCTGCTTTGATTCACCAGGAACTATTAGGGAAACCTTCCAGCGCCTCCTGTGAAAGACACAGGCATAAACACAAACATTTATTAACATGTTCCACAGTCTTCCAGTTTGATTTTCTCATCCTGTGGACAACAACGTACATGGATGCAGGTTTATTGTTAACTTTTGTAAGGTTTATTTAATGAACATATCCAGCTGCAGCTCCACTGTGATCCTGAACTGGATAAGCAATTAAGAAAAAGTGTCAATAAATGGACATACATCAACTTACTAAATTTATCCAAACAGACTGGACCAATAATGATTCACTGAGTTAGAGACTTTAACAGACTCTTCTATGTAAGAATGTCTCGTGCTGATATACCTGCAAACTTGACAACAAAGGTTTTTCAGACTGCAATGTAGCTGTCCTCTATGTCAGCTAACACATTTACATTCATGTCACATTTATTTCTGCTTTCCCATTTTATAATTATTACTTACATTTTGATTAGATACCTTGGGTTTTAAGGCTGCCAGTTTATCGCAGGGCTAACACAATATGTGTAACAAAAAAATCCACTTAATACCTTATCTTTAAAGATAACATTTTTCTCAGCTTTAGTGACCTGTCTTCTTTGTACGATTTGCCCTCGTATCATTTGTTCCTCATTTTTCAAATAAGGCACTGTGCATCTTCGATCTTGCCACTTTCCAAGTCAGCCCCCCAAGTCTTGGTGGGAAGACTTATTTCAGTTGAACCCTCACAGTACCTACAGTATTTATAGGTAACTAAAAGACTGGGCTTCTTGACTATTATTTGGAAGTCTATGCAAAAAGTACATGGAGCATGCTATCGTTTCTTTTTCACCAAACTCCCTGCCGGTGGCTGATGCCCTCGTCCCCTGTGTTCAGGTATGTACTGGCTCACTCACGGGGGCTGCCTGGCACCTGTGGCTCGGTCGGGCACATTCCGGGGAGTGGGGGATCCTCAGTCTTGTAGGCCCAGGGCTCTGTCCAATCTGGCGCAGCTGACTATTTATTTTTTAGCTGTAGATGGTTTATCTTCTGCCTCTGATGAGACGGAACAAATCAGATCAGAATTTGCTTTGTCTAACTTTTTAACAAAGAAAAATGCTTTGTCAAAAGGTATGTGCCTTTGACAACGTCTCCATCTAGTGGTGAAATTTCTAAACTGCATCCACGGTTACACAAACAGAAGAGGCCAAAAATGTGCCTGATATTTCGGCCATTACTAAGCTTTCACTGTTTAAGGAGAACCTTTTGACCTTTGAGACTTGTAGTTATATTCTGAGCCTGCACAGATAATGAGGCGCAAAGAGAGAAATATATTTGCATTCATCATCAGTTGTTCAGTTGTTTTCAGTTACAGTTTTTCTCAATCAATTTGATGACAAAAAGTAGAAAAAAGAATTAAATGAAAAGAAAAGAAAAACGTAAACAGTCATTGTGAGTTGTTGTTGTTGTGCCATTGTTTGTCACACACTGGACTGTGGCTGTGGTCTGTGGCTGTTAGGATGCCTGGGTCGTCGACCCAGGGTTTTTGAGTTTTTGATATTATTTATACTTCCTAGTTTTTGGTTTCTTTGAGTTCCGTCTTATGGCTTATGTCTCTGTCGTCTTTAGTTGCTCTGTCTCCCCTATCACCTGCATCCCCTTGTCTAGTTCGCGTCTATGTGTATCTTAAGTTCCTATATCCTCGTGTTCAGTCAGTGTTTGTGTCTGCCCTGTTCCCACGTCTCTGTGCCCTTTGTAGTGCCTGCATGTGAGTCTGTGTCTTTGTTCAGTCTGTTATGTGTTTCCTGTTTTACTTTGAAGGTCTCTGTCTTTTCTCAGTGTGTTCAGTTTATGCTTCTTTGGTCTCGTCAGTTCTGATTTGCCCCAGCTGTGTTTCCCTCCTGTTACCCATTCCCTGATTGCTCCCTCTGTGTATTTAAGCCCTGTGTTTCTCTGTGTCCGTGTCGCAATCTACCGTTTTCCTAGCTGTGTGTTCTGTCATTCCTCCAGTTTAAGTTTGTTTTGAGTTTTTTTTCAGTTATGTTATATTTTTGAGTACCAAAGTAAAGCCTTTTTGAGTTCACGTCTGTCTCCGGAGTCTGCACCTTGGGTCCTATTCCTGCCTGCACACAGCCACACCTAACAGTGGCAAATTTTACTCTTCACCATAGCATTTGGTCTCTGGCAGTTAGCTTTGTCACAAACATAAAGGATCTAGGGGTGCCTGCGGGCAAAATCTGTTTTAAAAACGTAAGTCATTACATTATCCTTTAAACACAGTGGGTTTATTGAAACACAAAGAATTCCAACACAGCATAGCTGCAACCATGTGGCATGTTATCTGCCTACAGAAAATAGCCAAATCTTACAGACAATGGTGGATGTCAGCCAGAGGGAATGTATCCACCCAACAGTCCAAAAAACAATTTTACTTTTGATCTGTTCCGGGGTTGCTTCTTGAGGTCATATGTAAAAACAGAGAGAACACATTAAAATGTCATGTCAATACATACAGTCTCTTTGTGCAGATTATAGAGGGACTTCACAAGCACCATGTCTGACACAAGCACCACAAAACACCAAACAAATTTTCCAAGTCCCACCCCCAGCCCCTCTACATCACAGCTGAGAGGCTCAAATGTCTTAAAATCAAAACATATGTGATAGAAAATTATTATTAATTTTTCTCTTTTTCCTACTTACAAAGCATTTTATTCTTAATCTAAGAGAAATCAAAATATAAATCTGATCAATATATAAACAACAAATGCAAAAGTGTTTGAGTAGTAGAAATGGCTGTTCTAATTTCTGAGTTCTGTGTGTTAGTGTTTTCTGTGTGTGCACATGATCCAGCTTCAGGCTGTGTCAACAGCTCATCATACACATAATCCTGAATCAAAAAAAACCAAAACATTACGGCTTTGCGGCTCCCAGTGTTTTCTTTTGCGTGGAAACTGGGTCCAAATGGCTCTTTGGGTCTTAAAGGTTGCTGACCCCTGATCTAGGGGGTCTAGATGTATGCCTGAAGTGCACTGCCATGTAAATAATTTGCATTTACTGAATACGTACTGAGTACCACTGTTCAAAAGGTTTTTTTGGGTTTTTTTGTTTGTTTTTTTCACTGTTCAAAAGTTGAATAAAGAAACAAACTAATTTTTGCCTTTTTTATTTTTTTATTAAAACCACTTTATAGAACATATCAGTTATAATGCAGAATCCATGTCATTTATAGTTTACAAATGACAAAATGTTTATACAAAATCATGACAGCGTTTACATGATATCATCCACTACTAACACTACTTAATTTACTGTATCTTTTGAAAAATTACCGCTATTTATACAGTACAAGACTTAAGAATATTTAACAAGAGCAAGTTTCATTTTGCCCTGGTTTTACTACCACACTGTTCACCAAAACGCAGCAAACCTTCACCATCTTATCCAGAAGGGTCACCTCTTCACCCTCACATGAAAGAAGTAATCTGATTAGCATGGTGGTATGTTCGAAGCAGGGATTTCGGAGTGCCCCTTGTGTAGAGCGGAAACCCAGTCACGATGTGTTTCATCCATTTCATAGGCTGGTTTGCCTGCAATAATGCCAAATAATTAGCAACTCTATACATAGAACGTAGTTCTGCAAAATCACTCATTAGGATGTTTGTTCTAATTTGCTATGACCTCAGAGTGCATCGAAAATGAAACAAATAGGCTATAAAGAGTGATATGAACTCCCACACAGTCATTTATTTCACTGGTATGCCCATAAATTTCTGTGTCTTTGGAAAGCAGAGTTGAACATATTCACGTGTAACGTTATTGGAAATTATCGGATTATGAGTAAATCAAAAAATAACTACAAGAGCAACGCACAGAGGAAAAAAGCTTATGGTAGGAATTAAATCTAGGTCAGCTGTTAACAAATTACTTATTACTTACAAATTACTTAATTATCATGTATATGTTATAAATTTGCACTAATTATGCTGGAATGCTGTCATCGTAAACTTACGGGTGCCTGTTTTATAGAAATGTATTTTGTCCTCACATTTTCAGATTTCCAACACCTTGATTAAGTTCTGTGTGCATGCATGAAAATGCACAAGCGCCGATAAGCGAGTACTTTTATTTTGTGAACTGTTGCCGGAAGTCTTGATGTTATTGGGTTAAACTTGGCACTGGTCCCTTGCGGTGACGGGGAGAAGTCTCGATCGGAAGCTCAGCACCTGGCGATGCGAGTTCACAGAGTTGTGAGGCGTCTCCAGGTGTTACACGGATCCCACCGCTGTCCCACCAGTCATTAACGCAGGCTTTCCCCCTGTATTTTACGCCCGATACACAGAATTTCCTGAAGCGATCATATGCGATTTTACGTGGTAATAAGGGGATGTCCGCTGTGTGAAACAGCACCGGATGGATGGAAGGATGTGGCCGTTCCATGGCGCACTGGAGTAATAATACAGTGAACTGACGAAGGATCGCTACAGTTTGGCTTTTCTCTTTCTTTTTACCCATCTTTGGAATCTGGTGGGAACGTGCAGTGTTTATTCCTAAGGCTTTAATCGCCTGTTATGTGCGTGGCAAGGAAAATACCCAGTGGAAGAGGTACAGCAGGATCCGACGTAAAGGCACAGAGCATCTGAAAAAGCTTCGTTTTCTGATTTGTTTGTTTTTTATGCTGGTGCGTAATGTACGTGGAATGAAGACAGAGAATGGATATAATTTGGGAGATACTGATCATTCTTCAAGCTAATTTTATTGTTTGTATATCAGGTGAGTTGTGGGTATATTTAAAAAAAAAACAATTCATCAATGAATTATCTGGAACTTTTTTTCTGAAATTCTGTCTGATATGGGTGAGATTTGGTTTATCAAACTAGTGTGCAGGAAATGGTCAGGTGGAGGGGGACGCATCAGAGAATGCACTCTAGTTTGTGCGCCTGGCGAGAATCATTCTCGTTGTTTCTCTCTTTGCTCACCTATACATACCTCTTCGCGTGTATGTGACCTTTTATGTGGGACTCAAAAACAGAGAAGGTATCGCCTCCAGCAACTGATGCGCAGTCTTTTGACACACGCATAACGCGAGATTGACTTTTTTTTTTTCTTTTTTCATTTTGGTCACTCGATGGTTGCATTGCAGAAGAACTCCCACAGTCTCTCCTCACCGGTCCTTTCCAGTTTTTGTGAAGTCTCTAGGCTCCAGAAACAGTTCACTTAGAGTTATTGTCACATAAAGCTGTTATGCGCACCGCTGAGTGCGCTGCAGTCTACGATATGAGGAGCAGATTTGGGGCTGTAGGTCATGCAGCAGATGTACCTAAGCTTTCGGCGCTTGCCGATGGAGCGAAGCTTTTACTCTA
Source organism: Diplotaxodon limnothrissa (assembly GCF_057381915.1). NCBI lineage: Eukaryota > Metazoa > Chordata > Actinopteri > Cichliformes > Cichlidae > Diplotaxodon > Diplotaxodon limnothrissa. Next base: position 5,009,450 of record NC_140603.1, read on the forward strand.
GCTCATGTTTCAAGCAAATACAGGAGTTCAACGCCCATTTCTATACTCCGTACCTAATAGAGCACGTTTCTTCTTTTATCGATATGTTAAAAGCACTTTGATAATTAAAAAGAAAGAATTGTGGCCCTTTTTGTCTTTAAAATTCTAAATTTGTCCGAATTTACCCGTAAGATTTTAGAACAAGACAGATATTTGCAGACCAAAAACCCGATGCGCATCAAACAAGCGAAGCTTCATTTTAAACACGTATCCGCGCCTCGATGATAAACAGCAGGGACACGATTTGGTTATCTTTACTGCTCTGCTTTTATTTATTTATTTTTTATCCGTCTTTCGAAATGACGCAAACCTGAGAATTCACAACGAAGATGTGCGTAAATCCTCCGTGTTCACGCATTATGCACGCTAAGCTCTTATCTCATTTTTGTACCTACACGATGTCAGGGAGGGAAAAGGATTTATATTCCAGTCAACCTACTATATAGTGTCCTAGCTTCCCTCCCTCACTCCTTCCCTACCTTCCGGTAGTGACTGTTTTAAAATGGTTGTAATTAAAAGCTTAGTACGGACAACGCTGTTCTTTTTCAACACTATTAAACAAACTTGAATAAGAAGGTAGAGGATTAACTTGCTGTCAGCCCCAGTAAGAAAAATGTGCTTTTCAGAAACACAATCAGCTAAGAGGTGTGGAATTTAAAATACAGCTGAGATTTACTGCAGCTGTCAAACACCATCATTCATCACATACATTAGTGTTTAGTGTTTAATCTCAGTTGTTCTAACCCTAGCATCTGGTATAATAGTCATCTATCCACCCCCAAGCATCAGTCACCCATGGGCAGTGTTTTCTGTGCTAAATCTAGTTAGTCAATTATGGCCTTTTAAAATATGTCCCTTTATGAAGTTTATGAACCAAAACTTGGTTGAAAATGAATAGATTAAATGCTGGTTCTTCAGATGAACGACATCTGAAAAGATTATGTTTCTTTCTCAATCTACGTTATAGTGATCTTATTTGTACAAGTCTCTGCACAGTCAGTGCTTATTGTTCCCACATACTTGTGAAACCCAGTGATACAGAAGAAGACCCTAGGTTTAAATCTGCTAGTGTTCTGATGAGGTCATAATGGATAAATGTTTTGCTTACCCCCCTCTTTACCAATTTAATCTTCTAGGACCTGAAGTCCACATATGTGGACATCACATTTTGGGTTATTTCGACCAAAATACTCAATTTTGCTCTACATGGGCCTGATATCCACTTACAAGGGCATTATACTGCTACTGTTCTATCAAAATGTTAAACAAATATCCTCATATGTGGCTCTTATTTTTCTTAAAAACAAAAATAAGGTAAAAAAAACAAACAAAACAAACTCTGGTAATTCTTTGCTTTTACATTCATCGGGCCCCAATATACCCAAATGTCAAAGAGAAATTAAAAATGCATGTCGTGGAAGAGTTTGGGTCTTAGGAGGTTAAATACGTCCAATTTGCAGCCAATCACAGAGTCAGCCATCCTGATCTTTTTTTTCTTCCTGTCTATTGTTGTCACCAGGTCTGGTGCTGCTCTCCCAGCAGACCACAACAAAGCAAATGGACTGGTTTTTATACAGCACTTTTCTACTTTACTTGAGCACTCAAAGGGATTTATGCCTCATTCACACATTCATGCAAGCACTTTATTCTATTCTTAAGGGCTTTCTATCTAACATTCTCTCTCCAATGGATGCATTGGAGAACAACTTGGGATTAGTAACTTGCCCAAGGATATTTGACAAGCAGAGTGGAGCAGGCAGGGATCAAACCACAAACCTTCCAATTGGTTGATGACCTGTTCTGCCTCCTTGGCAAAAACACAAAGATACAATATTATAACACAAGTGGAACAAACCCTGTGAACTTATTGAGGCAGGTAACTTCAGTTAGAGAGTGTCATACAGACTTACATGTATGCCTCTCTTCATATCATATACTAAACACACCCTCACTGTTTAGCAGTTTAGCAAATATCCCATCTCTCCCTCTGATGTGTCAGTGCTTCTGCTGCCTTGCCATCATTGCCTGCTGTTTCAACATTTCCATCACCGCAGCATACACCTGCAGTCTCTGGGGGATGTTTAGTCGTCACTCCCCTACTTCTGTGGTTACCATATTTATTGGAAGTGACGATCATCAAGACTGGATGCCAGGTTATGTTTTCCAGTGCTGATACGAAGCAATAACTTCAAGGAAGAGCTATCAGATAGTAATATCTGTTCCAAATTTGTTCCAGTTATTCTAAAACCAAATGAGATGTCTTATGTCAATTCAACGACATTTTTCAACACAGTTAATTGAAACATATTTATACATGACATTCCTAAACACAGCATGAATAGCAATAACATTACTAGCTGCAAACCTGTCCATTTTGGAAGTTTGAGTAAAATGCAGTATTCATCTTTATATATCACTCAAGGTTTTAATTTCTTTGATTTATTTCAACTCCAACATAAATGTGTTGTGTAAATTGGCTCTAAAAGAGCTATTTTGACATCATTTTTACACATATGTCATTTGTGAACCATTCATTTTGCTTGTGCATGCAATTTACAACATCCTCAGCACCACAGAGATCATTCCTGGTGATGTGACCTAAATATCTCAGGCTATTCACAACATGTAGTTGTACTTTTGCCAAATAAGATGAGGGAAAATTAATCCACTCTAAACATGTTTAGATGTTCAGATTTTCAGTTTTGATCATCTTTTAGTATTTCTTATCCAGTTCAGTTTTTAAAAGTCAGTAGCTGCAAAGGAAATGAGTAAGTGGAACCTAGGCAGAGATTGACTTGGGTCTCTGTAACAGTGAATCCAAGGACATGTTAATATTCTCTTTACTCCTGAGGCTTGGTGTGGGCATGTACACATTCAGCTGCTCAGTTAAACACTGGCATGCGCGCTAACCTTTAGACTTCTGTGTCATCATGTGTACTTGTTGCCTGAGTCACATTTGACAGTGAAAATCTTTGCTTGATGGTGCTTGGGATTCTATAATGTGTCAGCAGTTTCCTTTCAGTGACATTTATTCTTTAACAAATATCTGATGGATTGGAATACATTTATTAGCCAAATGTAGATACACACACATGAATGTGGACTGTGATAAGCAAAACTTCAAAGGCAGCCTATCATGCACAGTTGAGCCTGGATTGTGGACACAAAAGTCTCGTAATTGACAAGGCTTTAATCTATGCTGTAATCAAGATGCAAAGTTTGGTGTCGCTAAGATGGCAGTGAACATGAGGCTGACTCACTTGGTGCTGTGACAGAACCCCTAGGTTAATTTATGAAGTGGAGGATCATTGGAAATCAAGGATACTCATAGTAGGGCTGTTTCAATCCACCAGTACACTATAAAGAATTTGCAACACATCAATCACAATCTGATTTAAGTTGCACCACATCTACAAGCTATTTTCAGCTTTTCTCTTATTCACTGGGGGTCACCACAGCACGTAGCTCAAGCATCACTGGCTACCATTATAATTCTGATAAGAATATTGTTTCAAAAATTTAGTAAACAACTTTGTTAGTACATTTTCAGCCCCATTTTTCTTTTGAGAATAGATGTTAGTAGGTGGTGACCTTTACAAACTAGCTATTAGTTACTCTTTTGGACATTATACCCATGAATTTACTTTTTTGTGATTTCTAAATATCTTTATGGATATGCACTGTGTTGGAACAAGGCATCGAAGAAGATAACAGTGGTTGAATCTGCTGTGATGAAATCTATTCCCACTGCTGTGTAATACATTATTGTAAATTTAAATGTTATTAGGAAATGATCAGACAAAGTGGGTTTTCAGAAAACACTGTTAAATGGTGTGAGTGTGATTAAAATGGTGGATGGGTTCTTTTGCACTTTGAGAGAAGTCAACTGAGTCTAGTAATAGATTCAATGTTGTACTGATGCTGTTATTTTTATTATCTACATGGATGTTAAAATCACCAACAGCAATTATTTTATCTTAGGCAGAGCACTAAATCAGATAAAAAGTCAGAGTAAGGCCCAGGTGGACAATAGAGAACAACAAATAAAACTTTTTTTGAGTTTTCCAGCTAGGGTGGACAGGGCTAAGCTTCAGGTTTTCAAGTGAACTACAATTCTGCCTAGGTCTTTGGTTGATTAACAAGCTGGAGTGGGAGATTTCTGCCACACATCCCCTCTGGCCTGTGTTTCAATGATTCTGTCAATTTGTAATACTCAGAGGTGTTGATTCATTTAAACTAACATAATCATTATGGTGTAACAAGGTTTTTCTTTCAGGCAGAGTAAATCAATTTGTTGATCAGTTATTCATTTATGTACTAACAGGGACTTATGCTGGGCAGACACTGTGCGATTTTTTCAGTCGCGCGATTCAGCTCCTGCTCAAACTGTACGGTTGACTCGCAGGGGTTAGAAGTTCGTAGGTCACGATGCAGGGTCTCACACTATATGGCCCGATGCTCTGATGCGACCTGAGTGCTCACACTGTGCGTCCATAAAAAGAAGAGAGAAGTTGCAAAGAGGAATGTAAGACTGCTTCCTTGTCCCAACTCTGGAAAGTCATATTTTGGAGGGTTAATAAATTTGGGCAGATTTCTAGAAATGAGAGCTGCTCCATCAAAAATGGGGTAGGGGTCTCTCCTGACAAAATCAGGTTTCCTCTAGAACAGGGTTGTCAAACTCAAATACACAGTGGGCCAAAATTCAAATCTGGAACAAAGTCGCGGGCTAACATTAATATTTATTGAAAAAAAAAATCTTCCTCCAGATATGAGAATGAATCTTTTCTTATGGACTTGAACACGTTTTGCTGAAAAACTGAATATGGAACAAGCAAAGCTTTATACTAAACAATATATATATTAGCTGTATAATACCAGTAGGCCAGCTCTAATAGTCATTTGGTATGGCTTCGCGGGCCAAATATAATTAGGCTGCGGTCCAAATTTGGCCTGCGGGCCAGAGTTTGACACCTATGCTCTAGAAGGTTACCCAAATTTCTATAAAACCCATATTGTTTTTTGGACACCACTCAGATAGCCAGCAATTTAAGGAGAACATGTGGCTAAACATGTCACTCCTGGTCTGATTGGGGAGGGGACCACAGAAAACTACAGAGTCCGACATTGTTTTGGCAAAGTTGCACACCGATTCAATATTGATTTTAGTGACCTCCGATTGGCGTAACTGGGTGTCATTACTGCCGACGTGAATTATGATCTTACTGAATTTACGTTTACCCTTAGCCAGCAGTTTTAAATTTCCTTCAATGTCGCCTGCTCTGGCCCCTGGAAGACAATTGACTATGGTTGCCGGTGTCTCTAGCTTCACATGTCTGAGAACAGAATCACCAATTACCAGAGTTTGACCCCCGGCGGGTGTGTCGCCGAGGGGGGAAAAACGGTTAGACACATTTGTATTACCGTAATGACGACAACATCAACAGTGTCGCTGCTTTCAGGAACCATTGCAAAGAAAAGCGTCTGGACTTCTTTAAGTTGCTTGAAGGGTTAATTTTCAAGCAACTTAAAGAAGTCCAGACGCTTTTCTTTGCAAGCTCCTTTGACTACGATGACCTGGATGACTGAGAACCTTCACAGACATTTCAGGAACCATTGGAATTTTTAAGGTTGCGCGAACCATTGAATACTTACGGTAACCGCAAGGGTGTATGCTTGGTGGAACACTCCATATCCCACAATTCATAGCACGCCTCTACCGAGTGAAACAATGGCGGCCACCATTTCGTTTTATATGTATTTTATTAGTGTTTCTAGGTCACAAAATAAACTTTTAAGATATTTTCAGGCGAGAATGTAGGTGTGTAAACTTCAAATATCTGCTCGTTTTATCAAGACATCCCATATTAGCAAGTTCTCTTATGTGTTGCTGCTAGCCGGCTAGCTACCTAGCACCGCTAGCGACCCTTTGCTAAAAAGCACCCGGGCTGGGCTTTCAGTGATGCGTCTCTAACTCCTTTCACCCCCGATCGCTCGCAAACAGTCTTTGTCTTAGCTGGACTTATTTTTCGTTTATATGGTGCTGGTCGATGTGGAAAAAATAACTGAGTTGTTTAGTGGTGGCTAACGCGGAGCTACAACAGAGGGCAGCTATTCACCGGTGTATGACAGAAAGGTCATGCGGGGAAAGAGACATATAAGGCGGCCGCCGATCAACCGGTGGTGGCTAACGCGGAGCTCAATCGTGGATCAGGGAAACCGAAGGCAGGAGAAGCAGGCGGCTGCCGGTCGGAGCGTGAGGTGAACTGAATTTCAGGTAAGAAGTTATGAACTGCACTCTATTTGCGTCAGATATAAACCGAGTTTAGGTGTAGTTTATTTTCGTTGTGGTGACTTTTTACAATAACTCATACTGCGTGCTAGCTAGCACGACAGAGTTTCTATACAGCTGTGTGCGCCCTAAGTTACTGATGTTGAACTTTATGACAGCCTGGCCTGTCATTCACTCGCCTGTTGAAACTTCAGTCATGAAACTGATCAATGATTGGCTTTTCTCTCTTGTTTGTTTATTGCACTAAACAAGAGCAGCACGTTTAAGCTTGATCAGCTGTTGTTAGAATTCATTTGATTTTAATTTCTAGTATCAGCTGATGTTTGCTGGAGCCACAGTTGAAAAAACGGCTGGTCCAAACCATGAGATGTCCTTACTGAATCATCAGAGCTGAACTGGTGATGGAGAAACAGGTTTACCTTTTAGGTGACATGAATGAGTTGAAGGGAAGTTATGAACTGTTTCTGAGAGACAAATAACACCAATATCCTTTTTTGTGTAGCTGACAGCTGGTAACTGTGCAGCGGCGGATCTAGCAAAGCTTTTGCCAGGGGGCCAGGTAGGGCATTAACAGGGAAAGGGGGACACAAAGATATACTTTTCTTTACTCTCATATAAAATATTTAGCTTTTATTAAATAGTTATCTGAATCTTACAACCAAAGTTTGTATAATAATACACAAGATTGGCTGTAGACCATTGTTAATCAGTCAGAACACTGTGTAAAAATAACAAAAAACAAAAAGTGAATGCAAAAGAGCATAAATATTTATTTTACGTGTTTGATGTGTGTGGCAGGGTGTGGTCTGCAGTGCCGCTGCAGGGGAGGTGGACCCACGGGTGTAAAGTCTGTGCTCTCTCAGCTGTTTTTTGGGTGTGTGTTGGGCTGTGAGTTGAAAAGCTACAGCCGGCTGTGTGGGTACACCAACCATGTGTGAAAAGTGGTCCATAACGTAATGCTTCAAAGCGTGTTCATGCAAACATTGTCGGGTCTGCCGTGGTACAATGGGACTTCTGCTCATGAACCTCTGTGCACAGCGTCTGCAAATCAGGGCTGTACGAAGTCACCTCATCTTTACACAAAACTGTAAGCTGTCATCTGTGAGGCGCGAGCGGTGTTTGTTTTTACCATAGTTCATGGTGGACAATGGGTGCTCTGTTTGGTTTTGCTCTCTGTAGCCGTATGAATGGCAAACTACACTGATTAGCAGCGGCAGAGGCACACTTAAAATTTCTTCTGAAATTTTCGCTCTCTAGTTTGTATTTAAAGTTTTGAGGGATAAGCCTCTTAAATTTGTCCAAGTAGAAATATATGTAAAAAAACAAAACAAAAACGATTTTCAATTTTTTTGTACTTTATTGCACTTTTTTTTGCAATTAATGCCGTTACTATAGACTTAATGCATACATATTATTAAAATATGGGCTATAACAGTTGTATTGATGTATAGCAACTTGAAATGCTCCCAAAAATGGCACTACAGCATATAAAAATATAAAGTAAGCTCTGGCGGACTTGGTTCTATGGTTGGTCTTAAATGGTTAAGCGGGTCAGTAGTCTGAGTTTTGAACAACCTGTAGACGAGCTAGCCCTTTCTTGTTTAGACAGGTAAATAGACTATTACAATAGTTGAGTCTTGTAGAGAATAAAGCATGAATTATCATCTTAAGTTCACTTATTGACACCATACATCTAAGTTTTTAGATGTTTCCCAAATCCAAAAAGCTAATTCTTACCATTAGAGCTGGGCGATATAAGATTTTTTCATATCACGATATGTTTTTTTCATTTCAGGCGATAACGATATCTATCACGATATAAGCCAAATAACTATATTTGTAAGATTTAAATGTGCCGTTGCTCACAAGTAAAATGTGAAATAATCAGCAGCTTGTTTTGATTTAAATACCCAGATAGCAAGGAGACATTGAACAGATGTTGATTTTCCATCTGAACCATCAGAATCGTCAGGATTGAAATGTCAACACAAAACCAATGTTGAAACAACATTGAAATACTGATGAAACCTGACACTGACATTGAAATAACATTGATTCACTGTTGTTCTGTCATCGTTGATTGTTGATCTATGTATAGTTGACAAGGTGACAACAATCACGTTGAAAAACCATCGATTTATGGTTGAGCGGGAAATTAAAGCTGCTACCACTTGGACTATTCCGCAGCACCCCTATCACATTGGTACATCCCTCCAGGTAACCATTGTCTTGTACAGTAGAGCGGGACATTAGATTTACTCTCAGCGGAATTGACCGGAGAAGGTATAAGTTCATGCACTGCACTGGCCTGCACCACGATTAGTATAAGGTAAGAATGAATGACTTTTGTTCTATTCGTTATTTCCACGGTTGCATTTGAATAACAGTAAAAAAAACAAAACAAACTTGTTAATGTAAAGTTTCGGATAAAATGTGGGAGCCCGAAATTGTGTCTACTTTCTTCTTACAATCTGGCAACAAATAAATTGCACTGCAAACAAAGTCTATCAACAAAGAAAACATTTTCGTTTCATACTTTTCCGTTATATTTCCTTACAAAGCTAGCTTTAACGCTTCGAGGGTTCCTTTGTTCTTGCCGTCGCCTCGGCGCTTGACCCAGACTTTCGCTCTGTAGTTGCTTTTTAGCATAGTACTACAAAAAATTTTAAATCTGTGATATATGATTGATAAACGTAAAGGTAACTGTATAAATGTGTTCAATGACTTTGTTACTTTTAATGATTGGAGAGCACCCGCTTCGATTCGCACTCAATTCAAACTTTACGCTGCACGCTCACCTAACTTGCGTTTGCACCTTTTGTCCACACGTAAACTGCGTTTAGCATTTACGTGTGGACGAGGAAGACGGCGAAAACGCAGCGTCAAAGGTGTGCGCCTATTTTGACGCCACACTGTGCGCCAAGTTTTTGTCTCGGTGCCATGAATTCCTACAATGGCAGACTTAGACAAAATACTGTTAATGTTATTATCTTCAGTGTTTAAATGCTTACATATACGGGTTTGCTTGTAATTGTTGCCTATATACATTTTAAGCTATTATTTATTATTTAGTTTAATCAATAGATCAAGTTTTGTAGTGACTATGAAATATATTGTAATTATCTGTTTCCTGTTTATCCTAGACAGGGCAAAAAAGGACTCCAAATTAAAAAAAAGATAAAAATGAAAGACTGGTGCATTGTTCAGCACTGGTGGTACAGAAATAGTCCCTAGTTCATGGATAAATGGGGAGAAATTGTCATGGCCTCCATATCCTCTGTGAGACACATTCAGGATCCACGATGCAGTAAAGAGGAGAGTTCATCCTGGTTCAACATGGCTCACCTATGCACCAGTCCGACTTCTAATAAGCCATGGTGGGTATCATCTGGATTGGTGTTGTATAAATGTAACAATAACAAGTTTTTCATGTCCTAATTTATGTCTGGCCATACATTGTGTTTGTACTTCCAGACACATTTCACAAAGCAGAACGCAGTCTTCAGAAATATCTAAGTGAACACTGTGATACGTCTGACCTTCAGTCCGAAGCTGAAACTCAGACCAGTCATAAAAGAAAGCACAAGTAAAACTTTTTTTATTTCACAAACATATCTTTGATTGCTAAGAATTTATGATCTTGTCTTTTGTACATATCTGTGGTGCTTGCATACTGCAATATCACCACATAATATAGTCCAAAAAGTGGAAGCTTGTAAACTTTTTATAAATGCAAAGCCGTGTACACTTGTGCACTTCAAAAATTCCTTGTATACTGTACCTTCTTGCACATCTCCGTTTCCTGTGTGTGTTGTTATAAATTAAACTGTAACTTTAGGAAAAAATATTCCAAAAGCACATTTGTAATTACTTATGACCGTTTTCAACTTTTTTTCTTTAGACCAAATCCCCTGTACACATATAGTGACTCAGAGGATGAGCAGCCCACAAAGAAATGGTTTCCCCAGGCCCCTCGAGTGAAAATACCAGGTAATAAAATACTGTCTAGTGTCTTTGTACATATCTGTGTGTGACACAAGGAAACTTTTGACAAGTTGTCTGTATTCTTAAATACTTAAAAAAAATTATCTTTTTCTGTCAGACCTGACGAGAGCTGTTAACGAACTCCGTGAGGAGGTCAGAGCCATCCGCAATACCGGCTGCAATGAATCGGTAGATGCTGGGGTACTGCCTCTGGATTTGCCCTTGCACAACATTGAGGAGCTAAACAATGCAGAGCCAGCTCTTCAATCACAAGAGGCAAATAAGGCAATGGTAAGTATATAAAGGTTATATACACTTTGTAACTATAAAGTGTAATAGCTGTCAGATGTGATTTAAATACATAACAACGGCTTGTTGATTAAACACACAAGCACTTGCATACACATTTAAGACATGAGACACGCTAATTCCATCTCTTAAAATGTGTCTATAGGTGAGACGCTTTGCCTTGATTGGAAGGACCACACTGGAGGTGCGAGTCCGCCGTGTAATGGCTTATGCCATTACAAACGAGCTGGCCTCGGTACTAAACTGGGCAGGGAAAAAAACCAAGGACCAGACAAAGCAAAAAATGGCATTTAAAGATACAGCGCTCTGCAAATGCATATTTGGTAAGTTTTACTGTTTTTTTGCTATATTACTTTGTCTTTCTTAATAACAAGACTTTCATGTCCGGTTAATCTGGAGATGGAGTCTTTGGTCTTTGGCTTGTTTAGTCCTCGGGTTGTAGTTTGTACAGCCTGAGGACCCCATGTTTATTTTGTTTTAAAGGATACACGGCACACCATGCTAAGACTTATCACTTTTTCCGCTCATAGCTCTTTGGGAATCAAATGCGGCAGTTTGCAGATTTACGCCTGGTGACTTTCATGTTTATCAGCCTAGGAGTTTACATACTTTCTCCCCGCTGGAGACAGTTAACAAGAGCTTATTCACGTGCTCTAATTCACTTTTTTTGTTTGTGTGTGTGTATTTTTGTCCTAGATGGCCTGACGCAGCAGTTAGGGGCAAACTCTATGTCCGAGTTTGTCTTTGCGCAAGCAGTGCAGAAATGGCTCCGATACGCCCCAGATCGTTTGGGTGGTGCAGGACGCACATCATGCATCCCCATCCCAGAGTAAAAAATTACAAACTTCTGTGAAACATATAAATGTAAATAGGAAACTGTCTTTTAATAAAGTATTTAGCAAACGAAACATGACTATTGACCTTTTTTTTTTCTCTGTTACATCACATGCAATGCTTTCTTATTTTAGGATATTAATATTGACATGATACATTGTGAGACATTTGGGTTTTTTTTTATAAAGGGTGTCCAATTTAAGGAATAAGTACAATTATGTGTTTAGGTGGTTTAAGTATTGATGGAAACATGCAGTAGTTTAGTATTGGTTAAAATACCTATAAAGAAAGGTAGATTTCCAGTCATGATTTAACTGTTGTTTTAATAAAAAGCAACTGTGCGAAAGAGGTGGAAAATCAACACCATAGCTCAACAGTGTTTCAATATCAGAATCTGACATTGTTTCAATGTCAACAGTATTAGAAAATACAACGTTGAATCAATGTCAGGTTTCAACATTGATTCAACATCAAAACCTGACGTTGTTTCAACGTTAAAAAAGGGTGCAAGAGTGACGTTAGGTCAACGTCACACTTCAACGTTGATTCAATGACACAGCCTGATATTGACTCAACAGTGTTTCAATGTTTCCTTGCTATCTGGGTATACAACAAGGAGAGATTGAGAATTTCCTTTTAGTTCTCAGTTTATTTGATATTGACAAAAGTTAGTCAGTTTTGTCTGTTCTTCTGTAAAACAAACTAAGATTTATTTTTAGAATTAATATTTTGTTTCTAAGTGGAATTGACAATTTAGTCTGTTTCGTTTGTTCTATTTTGAAACTTAAACGCTTTAGCGGCTGCCTTTTGTGTAGTTTGCAATATTTGCCTTTATTTATCTGAAAAAGTCTCATGTTCCTTAAGTACATCTACCCTGTTGAACTTATTATGGGAAATAAATACCCAGATAGCAAGGAAACATTGAAACACTGTTGAGTCAATATCAGGCTGTGTCATTGAATCAACGTTGAAGTGTGACGTTGACCTAACGTCACTCTTGCACCCTTTTTTAACGTTGAAACAACGTCAGGTTTTGATGTTGAATCAATGTTGAAACCTGACATTGATTCAACGTTGTATTTTCTAATACTGTTGACATTGAAACAATGTCAGATTCTGATATTGAAACACTGTTGAGCTATGGTGTTGATTTTCCACCTCTTTCGCACAGTTGCTTTTTATTAAAACAACAGTTAAATCATGACTGGAAATCTACCTTTCTTTATAGGTATTTTAACCAATACTAAACTACTGCATGTTTCCATCAATACTTAAACCACCTAAACACATAATTGTACTTATTCCTTAAATTGGACACCCTTTATAAAAAAAAACCCAAATGTCTCACAATGTATCATGTCAATATTAATATCCTAAAATAAGAAAGCATTGCATGTGATGTAACAGAGAAAAAAAAAAGGTCAATAGTCATGTTTCGTTTGCTAAATACTTTATTAAAAGACAGTTTCCTATTTACATTTATATGTTTCACAGAAGTTTGTAATTTTTTACTCTGGGATGGGGATGCATGATGTGCGTCCTGCACCACCCAAACGATCTGGGGCGTATCGGAGCCATTTCTGCACTGCTTGCGCAAAGACAAACTCGGACATAGAGTTTGCCCCTAACTGCTGCGTCAGGCCATCTAGGACAAAAATACACACACACACACACACACACAAACAAAAAAAGTGAATTAGAGCACGTGAATAAGCTCTTGTTAACTGTCTCCAGCGGGGAGAAAGTATGTAAACTCCTAGGCTGATAAACATGAAAGTCACCAGGCGTAAATCTGCAAACTGCCGCATTTGATTCCCAAAGAGCTATGAGCGGAAAAAGTGATAAGTCTTAGCATGGTGTGCCGTGTATCCTTTAAAACAAAATAAACATGGGGTCCTCAGGCTGTACAAACTACAACCCGAGGACTAAACAAGCCAAAGACCAAAGACTCCATCTCCAGATTAACCGGACATGAAAGTCTTGTTATTAAGAAAGACAAAGTAATATAGCAAAAAAACAGTAAAACTTACCAAATATGCATTTGCAGAGCGCTGTATCTTTAAATGCCATTTTTTGCTTTGTCTGGTCCTTGGTTTTTTTCCCTGCCCAGTTTAGTACCGAGGCCAGCTCGTTTGTAATGGCATAAGCCATTACACGGCGGACTCGCACCTCCAGTGTGGTCCTTCCAATCAAGGCAAAGCGTCTCACCTATAGACACATTTTAAGAGATGGAATTAGCGTGTCTCATGTCTTAAATGTGTATGCAAGTGCTTGTGTGTTTAATCAACAAGCCGTTGTTATGTATTTAAATCACATCTGACAGCTATTACACTTTATAGTTACAAAGTGTATATAACCTTTATATACTTACCATTGCCTTATTTGCCTCTTGTGATTGAAGAGCTGGCTCTGCATTGTTTAGCTCCTCAATGTTGTGCAAGGGCAAATCCAGAGGCAGTACCCCAGCATCTACCGATTCATTGCAGCCGGTATTGCGGATGGCTCTGACCTCCTCACGGAGTTCGTTAACAGCTCTCGTTAACAGCTCTCGTCAGGTCTGACAGAAAAAGATAATTTTTTTTAAGTATTTAAGAATACAGACAACTTGTCAAAAGTTTCCTTGTGTCACACACAGATATGTACAAAGACACTAGACAGTATTTTATTACCTGGTATTTTCACTCGAGGGGCCTGGGGAAACCATTTCTTTGTGGGCTGCTCATCCTCTGAGTCACTATATGTGTACAGGGGATTTGGTCTAAAGAAAAAAAGTTGAAAACGGTCATAAGTAATTACAAATGTGCTTTTGGAATATTTTTTCCTAAAGTTACAGTTTAATTTATAACAACACACACAGGAAACGGAGATGTGCAAGAAGGTACAGTATACAAGGAATTTTTGAAGTGCACAAGTGTACACGGCTTTGCATTTATAAAAAGTTTACAAGCTTCCACTTTTTGGACTATATTATGTGGTGATATTGCAGTATGCAAGCACCACAGATATGTACAAAAGACAAGATCATAAATTCTTAGCAATCAAAGATATGTTTGTGAAATAAAAAAAGTTTTACTTGTGCTTTCTTTTATGACTGGTCTGAGTTTCAGCTTCGGACTGAAGGTCAGACGTATCACAGTGTTCACTTAGATATTTCTGAAGACTGCGTTCTGCTTTGTGAAATGTGTCTGGAAGTACAAACACAATGTATGGCCAGACATAAATTAGGACATGAAAAACTTGTTATTGTTACATTTATACAACACCAATCCAGATGATACCCACCATGGCTTATTAGAAGTCGGACTGGTGCATAGGTGAGCCATGTTGAACCAGGATGAACTCTCCTCTTTACTGCATCGTGGATCCTGAATGTGTCTCACAGAGGATATGGAGGCCATGACAATTTCTCCCCATTTATCCATGAACTAGGGACTATTTCTGTACCACCAGTGCTGAACAATGCACCAGTCTTTCATTTTTATCTTTTTTTTAATTTGGAGTCCTTTTTTGCCCTGTCTAGGATAAACAGGAAACAGATAATTACAATATATTTCATAGTCACTACAAAACTTGATCTATTGATTAAACTAAATAATAAATAATAGCTTAAAATGTATATAGGCAACAATTACAAGCAAACCCGTATATGTAAGCATTTAAACACTGAAGATAATAACATTAACAGTATTTTGTCTAAGTCTGCCATTGTAGGAATTCATGGCACCGAGACAAAAACTTGGCGCACAGTGTGGCGTCAAAATAGGCGCACACCTTTGACGCTGCGTTTTCGCCGTCTTCCTCGTCCACACGTAAATGCTAAACGCAGTTTACGTGTGGACAAAAGGTGCAAACGCAAGTTAGGTGAGCGTGCAGCGTAAAGTTTGAATTGAGTGCGAATCGAAGCGGGTGCTCTCCAATCATTAAAAGTAACAAAGTCATTGAACACATTTATACAGTTACCTTTACGTTTATCAATCATATATCACAGATTTAAAATTTTTTGTAGTACTATGCTAAAAAGCAACTACAGAGCGAAAGTCTGGGTCAAGCGCCGAGGCGACGGCAAGAACAAAGGAACCCTCGAAGCGTTAAAGCTAGCTTTGTAAGGAAATATAACGGAAAAGTATGAAACGAAAATGTTTTCTTTGTTGATAGACTTTGTTTGCAGTGCAATTTATTTGTTGCCAGATTGTAAGAAGAAAGTAGACACAATTTCGGGCTCCCACATTTTATCCGAAACTTTACATTAACAAGTTTGTTTTGTTTTTTTTACTGTTATTCAAATGCAACCGTGGAAATAACGAATAGAACAAAAGTCATTCATTCTTACCTTATACTAATCGTGGTGCAGGCCAGTGCAGTGCATGAACTTATACCTTCTCCGGTCAATTCCGCTGAGAGTAAATCTAATGTCCCGCTCTACTGTACAAGACAATGGTTACCTGGAGGGATGTACCAATGTGATAGGGGTGCTGCGGAATAGTCCAAGTGGTAGCAGCTTTAATTTCCCGCTCAACCATAAATCGATGGTTTTTCAACGTGATTGTTGTCACCTTGTCAACTATACATAGATCAACAATCAACGATGACAGAACAACAGTGAATCAATGTTATTTCAATGTCAGTGTCAGGTTTCATCAGTATTTCAATGTTGTTTCAACATTGGTTTTGTGTTGACATTTCAATCCTGACGATTCTGATGGTTCAGATGGAAAATCAACATCTGTTCAATGTCTCCTTGCTATCTGGGTAGCTTAGCTTTTCAAACAGTTTTAACAGTTACTTTAGTCTGACGAAAGCCGAATGACGAATTAGCGCTTCCAGTCAGAGACTGAGGCTACGTCCACACGTACACGGGTATTTTTGAAAACGGAGATTTTCCGTTTTCCGTTTTAAAAAAATAATCCCGTCCACACATAAAGGCAGAAATGAAGGAAAACGCTGCTATGAACATGCCAAAGCAGCAGGTGGAGCTAGATTCCTAACCGTGCAGAAATGTTGGCCAATCAGAAGTCTAGAAGCCTCGGTGGGAAAAAGTAAACAAAGCTGGGGCATAGAAGCAGAACCGAGTCGTATGTGTGGAGGGACAGTAACTGTGTGTATATGTAAGCATTTAAACACTGCAGAGAGTAGAATTAACAGTAACAGTATTGTAGAAATTCATTTCACCGAAACAATAACGTGGCGCACAGTGTGACGTCAAAAAATGCGCACACCTTTGACGCTGCGTTTTCTCCGTTTTTCTAGTCCACACGTAAATGCAAAAACTGAGTTTTCAAAAATCTTCCTTTTCAGTGACCAAAAACGCCGTTTACGTGTGGACGAAAGGTGCAAACGCATAGAAAAATCTGCGTTTTCAAAAATACCCGGGTACGTGTGGATGTAGCGCATGCACCAGTTTATTGTATTTCCAGACTTGCTTTCGGCACAATTTACAGTGCACGCTACTCTGTTTTTTGTCAGACTTGAAATAGCCAAAATACCTTCACACTACGGAACTTCTATGGCTCTTCCGTTCGACAATCTCTTTGTAACCATCATCTGTTTTCTCTTCGGTCACGCTCGGTTGATTTTTCTAGTCGGCACACTCATTTCCTCCATTACCCGGGCGGTACGGTGGCTGGCTGCTTCCCAAACAAATACACATGTGCGGCTTGGCACCTGTGCTGTACGTAACAAGTCATGCGACGTGACGCTGCGGCTGTGATTGGTTCGGCTTTGCGCTACGTAATTTGGATTGGCTGTTCTTTTATTTATTTATTTTAAGAGGACAAGAGCGGCGAGGTCTATCGCGATAGTTTAATTTTTCTATCGAGAAAAAGTTATATCGCGATACATATCATTATCATTCTATCGCCCAGCTCTACTTACCATTTGATTTAAGTTTTGCTCTAAAGAAAAAACTTCATCAAAAATAACACCTAGATTTCTGAGGTTATGCTTCTGTGAGGAACCTAAATCGCCCAGTCACTGTTGAAAGCCAGACATTACACTGTCCGGTGACACAATCAAAGGTTCAGTTTTGTCTGGGTTTAGCTGTAAGTAATTGTTGTTCAACCATTGCTTAATGTCTGTTAAACAGTCATTTAAGTCTTCTGAAAATCATAAGCTCTCCGCTCTGATTGGGTAGTATAGCTGAATGTCATCAGCAAAAAAGATGATAAGACGCATCAGGAAACAAACAGGGGAAGTTTTAGGAGTGACGGCAAGAGAGAGAGCCAGAGAGAGACAGCAGAAAAAGAGAGAGAGCGAGTTTTGAGATGTGAGAGATTTGTGACGTTTAGCGTGTTTGGGGTGTGAAGTTAATGTGTTGTCTTGTGTAGTTAGTGTGTAGTGTTGTGGATAGTTTTGCGTTGTGTGTCAGAACAATGAGGCGACTGCTGTCTCCAGGTAGAAAAAGGAGTGATACACCTGCTACTGTCAGACCTGCAGGTATCAGGCTATGATGTTCTCCTTTATAGTGGACAGAAATTATTTTTTTGGAGTGACAAAAATAATTTGTGTGTATATGGGGGTGGGAATGCACGTTTGTGTCTGCGTGCGCCTGTTCGTCTGTGTCTATATGTCAGGTTGGGTCTTAGACTCAACCTCTCTGGGTACATCTCAGGCCCTCCAAAGTACGGAGGCCTATCTCCCCTCACCACACTCCCTGCCAGTGGCTGATGCCCTCAGACGTTGGTGTGTTGGTGGTTCTTGTCGACTGGGGCTGGGCACTCATGTATGTACTGGTTCACTACTGGTCTAAACAAGGGTTTAGAATGTCTGGCGCCTGTGGCCCGGCTGGGCCCCTTCCGGGGGGTGGGGTGCCCTCAGGCCTCTGGTCTCGGGGGTCCTCTCTGGCACAGCTGGTTGCCGGCAGAGCCCGCGGGCACGCCACTGCAACCCCCTCTGGCCTCTGCTCCGTAGCTGCTGGGTGACCTCTCGTTTGGGGCTCTACTCAGCTCTTCCCAGGAGGATGGCACGGTTGTCCCCCTTTTTGGTGGTCTCCTCGGGTCCTCGTACTCTGGGGTCTCTGGATGTCTGGGGCCTGGATCTCCTCCATACCTGCTTCATACCCTGGAGGACGGGGCTGTGGCTCCCCACACTCCCTAGCAGATCGTTACATGGAGAAACCTTTGGAATACAAGCATGCTGATCCACACAGGTATGCACACAGGTGTACACACGGGTGTTCACAGACACGGACTACACCTTTCTTGGCTGCTGCCTCAAAGCACATTGTGCGCTGTCTATCTTGCGTGCTGCATAATAGCGTTTAATATTTAGTATCTACTGTTATCTACTGCTAGCTAGTTTATTGTGATGGTGCTGTATTTATTATGTTGGTCTTTTTTTGTTTGCTTTCTCTTCTGTTTTTTTTTCTCTCCATACAGGTGATTCAGGTGTTTTGTTTGTTTTTCTTTCTTCCTTCCCCCCTTTCTCACCGTCTCTTCTCCCCTCTGTTTTTCTTTCTCTCCCTCTCTTTCTTTCATTCTTTCTCCCTGTCCTATCCCCCAGTCATGTCTGTCCCGTTTGTAGCAACTGAAAATAAAATAAATACATAATTATAATAAAGGTCAATCAAATGGACCAATATGGCAAGGCCATGATGATCCACTTGGTAAAATAAATCCGCTTGGCATCTTTCTTGGCCTTAAGACAACAATTCTGATGGCTAAAGATCCAAACGGGACAAAAAAAATAAAAAAATAAATAAAAATAATAATAATTTGTGTGGCATCTCGTTGAATGCAGAACAATTCTGTAAATAGTTTGAAATGGTTATTTAAAAAAAATCAAGGTAAAAGGTAAATGATGCAAACTTTGTTGTTTGCAAAACATGTGCATAGGATTTTACATGTGCATAGGGGGCAGGGAAGGAGTGTTTTCTTGCACTTGCAGAGATAAAAATATTTGATGCCCAGTCCATTGCAAATGAGCTTCAGTAGCAGATCCAAAACAATGGTCTTGCAGAGCTTAAGTGTGTAGCACAAACATATGATGTTATGAGTGGCTCCACTGGAGGTGTACAAGCACATTTCAGAATGCTCCATCCTGAGGCTATGTGCATTGTTATGGTCATCAAATCAACCTGGTTTTGTGCAATACTTGCAAGGCTGTCCCAGAGGCTGTGGAGCTTTTTAGCTTGTTGGAGTGTGTGTATTCTTTCTTCAGCATCTCCCTAGTCAATCATCACAAGTTCATGGAGGCTCAGTCAAAGCTTGGATGGACAAAAACTGAGCTTGTGCAACTTTCAAACACTCGCTGGGCATGTCAGTTGCTATCAGTTAGTGCAGTTCTTGAGACATTGTCTGCCATTTTGGAGTGCCTGCTATCTGCCATTGGATCCCCCATAGCTGTTGGTCTCAGAGCAAAGCTCTGCAAGTTCTCAGCAGTCTGTGCACTACTGATGTTACACACTTCTGTCTGTAACCGAATGACTCCACAAGTTCCTGCAGAAAGAGACTTTAGACCTGGCAGAAGACAAAATTGTGTGTGACACACACTTAAGGGCAAACACTCAGATGCATTTGCCACAGAACTGTATGAGGAAACCAAGGCCCCTTTGCAACACCTACGGTATCCCTGAACCAGGTGCCAAGCTAAGGCACAAACAGAAGAAAATGAATTCACGCACTGAAAATTTATTTGTGGCCTAAGATGTTTAATCTGTCCAAAACTTTGAAAAGCAATTCCTCAGTCTTTTGTTTTCTGTTTGTGAAATTTTGTGCTCATGCACTATGTTCGTTCATATCGTGTGCTTCTCTTGGGGGCTAAGCCCAACCCTGTCGTTAAAACCTAGTGACGCCCCTGTTTAGAGGTACCATATCTGGGAACACAATGGCACTGATTTTGTCAAAAAGCTCTTGGGATTTCTCTTGTTTTTTTTTTTATATGAGTCTAGAAAAATATTCTGATCTTACATTTTTCACTGTATCATTTAAGAAGATGTGAATGATGAAGCCTGTGTACTTTAAGTTTAGTTTTCTTCTATTGTCATTCTGTTTTATGGCATGTGTTCTCCTTAGGTTTAATGTAGACTTGTTTATCCAAGGGTATGTCTTCTCTTGTGAGATGGAGCTTGTTTTAATAGGTGCCACTTGATCCAAAATGGATGAGCATTCTCTATTAAAGGACTGGATAAGAGTATTTACATCATTTCCAATAGAATGTAGAGAACTGTCAAACATGACGGAGAACCTCTCAGCAGTGGTCTCAGTTGAATGTTAAAATCCCCAAGAAGCAAAGCTTTCTCCAGGTTGATAATAGAAGATAAGAAGTCTGTAAAATCAAGAACAGAGTAGCAGTGCCAGGAGGGCGATAAATTAAAACACAATCGTGGGTCCTTGGGCAAGACACTTCATCCGTTGCCTACTGGTGGTGGTCACAGGGCCCGGTGGCGCCAGTGTCCGGCAGCCTCGCCTCTGTCAGTGTGCCCCAGGGTGGCTGTGGCTACAATGTAGCTTGCCATCACCAGTGTGTGAATGGGAGGGTGACTGGATGTGTAAAGCGCTTTGGGGTCCTTAGGGACTAGTAAAGCGCTATACAAATACAGGCCATTTACCAATAAACCATTTTCGTATAGCCAACCTTAACTGTTTGTGACTCAAAAGATCAATAGTTTTCAGTTTGCATACCTCTGCATGCGTAACTATCTTTAAACACAACAGCAAGTCCTCCACCACGGTGACCTAAACTGGGGGCACCCAGATAGGAGCACCTAAAAAGTTTGTTTGGGGTGAATGAACTCACCATCTGTCATGTTGCCATGAGAAACAGAAAATGCAGGTTTTTTCTTGTGAAAAGCTCATTCAGGGAGAAGGATTTGTTTGAGATGGAGCAGGTGTTCAAAAGGGCAATCCGAATAAATGCTGGCAGCACCGGTTTCTCATCAGCTTGTCGAAGTGGAACTGACAACAAACACCTTGTCCAATCACGTGGTCTACAGTTGCGCCACCAAACCAGTGGGACCAGCCACTGGTTTTGCAATGCAAACTGCGAGGACACAGTAATCGACACAAATCAGAGCATCAGATGAGAAAGACCCAGCCTGCAGTGGCTGTGAGTATGCATTTACAACCAAATCTGGAAGGGTAACCGGCAGCAAAAACCGGGGATGCCTCCAGATTGTCTAATGTGCACTTGGATGTCGGCCCTACAGCCTCTTTTCCTCAATTTCTTCTTAGGATTGCCTGAGGCACATTTCGTAAGGAGCAAGAAGTAATCCGGTGAGGAAAAGGAGCACCCAAATGGTGGGGGGAAAGTTTTCTTATAACTGTCCCAATCATCATAAAGGTGTTCCACAGACTCTTTGATGTGGAGTACGGAAGAACAGTCATAAATCAGAGCAGCATAGGTACATAAATTAAAGAATAGGGCTGATAAAATATCATAAAATACAATAGTAGATTGCATACAGGCAGAAGTCAAGCCAAGCACAGGCCCCATCTTGTTTAGGTGTCATCAGCGTTCAGGTGTGAGCTCTCTGTTTTTTATAGCAGCTCCACAAAAATTGATGTAACAAAAGTGAAATCATAGTCATGGGTAGGAGGGCTATGGGTTGCTCTTGTTCAGATACAACTTGAATGTAACAGCAATCCCAAGGGGGTAAACATGTTGACACATCTGCTGCTTGGTCCTTCTTTAAGTAACACAGATAAGATGAAGTGGTGTTGGAAGTCCTTTGGCATGTTGAAATTGCTCTGATTATCCAGTTGTATTGAAAATTGGAGACAATGCTCCTGTAAGTTTTTTATGGGTCCACTTTTATCAGATCCGAGGTTTTAGACCAGTATAAACCTTTAGGTCTGGAGCCCTGAGGGCAGCTTTTTTGCCTGGTGGGTCATTCAGGTTTTATGTAACAGAAGTGCATTGTATAGGAAAAATACTTCTGGAGGGAGTATGATAACCCACATTAGTTATAGAGTGATCTAGTTCTAGTTTCAGCTGTTTTGATAAGATATAACTCAGAAGATATAACTCTTATTCTAACAAATATTAACTAAACTGTCCATCATTATGAAAATAAACACACTGCTTTTACGCCATGTTTTCTTTTCTTTAATCACCAAATCATGCACACTAACCACATATAGAAATTAATTAAGCTTTTTGAGATATTACAAAAAGAGTAGTATTGATTTGTGTGTTGCTACATTGTGTTGCAGGATCTAACAAGATTTGTTGTGTGTGCTTTTACACAGTTCACTTTTTATAGCAAACAGCAGATATGCAGAAGAGTTCTTCTGATATGTTTCATTTTGCAGCATTGATCTTTTTGCTCCAAAAAAAGCTATATGTGAGGAGGACTCATACTTGTGTCTGCTGTTCTTTATCTATTAAGAGTAAGAAATTACTTTTCCACTGTAATATGACAATGGCCCAGCACAATAAAGAAAACTTAACATAAATTGTCAACTGGTAGGCCTTGCTCTGCTTTGCATCTTTTTGCATTTTGCATATATGTAGCCTTAAATTTGAAGAAGCCTGTGTCTCTCTTCCACAAAGAACATTGAAACACCTTGAAAGCAAAATGGTAAAGTATACGCATATTAGCAAGGCAGTGACTTGCCTGACTTAACCCCTCTAACTGTTTCCACATCAGATAACTTTGTACCATCAAAATTTTGGATTAGAGATTTAGATTAAAGCTTAGTGTCCAATATTGGGACAAGGAGTAAAAAGGTTGTCTGGTACTAGTATAATTGTGACCTGCTTTTTAAACCCCTTAACATCCAACCAAACGTTGGTATCTCTAGTGTTGGGGGTAGGGTTTAGCTTTGGTTAACATCTTATCCTGTCTTATAGAATTTCTGTCTGTTTGGAACACCTAAAAGTAAAAGCTTGTAAAAGAAAAGTTGCAGTATGTGCAGTATGTGTGGAACATTAAAAAAAAACATATATAACATCTTGTGATTTCTAAAAGAATTGCCTGGTTAGCATGTGGCAAAAAATAAACCCAAGTGAGGTCACTTGCAACTGTACATTAAATTTTTAGATTTTTTAATTTAAAAGGTAACATATTCTAGTTTCATGTGGCTAAAATGAAGCCTAACTGTATCCAAAATGGTTTGGTGGTGTTGGTGGATTTTAGGAAGTCAAGGTAAATTAAATGCAGAGGTTCTCTTGCAGATATTTGAGCAGTAAAACTGAACTGTTTGAAAACAGTGCATTTGTTTAGTTATCAAACTCATCACCGTTCTCCTTCTTTTGTTTACCCTGTGCTAGAGCTGGGCGATAGAACGATAACGATATGTATCGCGATATAACTTTTACTCGATAGAGAAATTAAGCTATCGCGATAGACCTCGCCGCTCTTGTCCTCTTAAAAAAAAAAAAAAAAAAAAGGTCAGCCAATCCAAATTAAGTAGCGCAGAGCCGAACCAATCACAGCCGCAGCGTCACGTCGCATGACTTGTTACGTACAGCACAAGTGCCAAGCCGCACGTGTGTTTGTTTGGGAAGCAGCCAGCGGGTAATGGAGCCAGCGCCTAATGGAGGAAATGAGTGTGCCGACTAGAAAAATCAACCGAGCGAGAAAACAGATGATGGTTCCAACGCCGGAGAGATTGTCGAACGGAAGAGCCATAGAAGTTCCGTAGTGTGAAGGTATTTCGGCTATTTCAAGTCTGACAAAAAACAGAGTAGCGTGCACTGTAAATTGTGCTGAAAGCAAGTCTGGAAATACAATAAACTGGTGCATGCGTCACACTGTGCGCCACGTTATTGTTTCGGTGAAATTAACTTCTACGATACTGTTACTGTTAATTGTACTCTCTGCAGTGTTTAAATGCTTACATATACACACAGTTACTGTCCGTCCACACATACGATTCGGTTCTGCTTCTATGCCCCAGCTTTGTTTACTTTTTCCCACCGAGGCTTCTAGACTTCTGATTGGCCAACATTTCTGCACGGTTAGGAATCTAGCGCCACCTGCTGCTTTGGCATGTTCATAGCAGCGTTTTCTTTCATTTCTCCCTTTATGTGTGGATGGGATTATTTTTTAAAACGGAAAACGGAAAATCTCCGTTTTCAAAAATACCCGTGTACGTGTGGACGTAGCCTCAGTCTCTGACTGGAAGCGCTAATTCGTCATTCGGCTTTTGTCAGACTAAAGTAACTGTTAAAACTGTTTGAAAAGCTCAGCTATACAACAAGGAGAGATTGAGAATTTCCTTTTAGTTCTCAGTTTATTGGATATTGACAAAAGTTAGTCAGTTTTGTCTGTTCTTCTGTAAAACAAACTAAGATTTATTTTTAGAATTAATATTTTGTTTCTAAGTGGAATTGACAATTTAGTAGTCTGTTTCGTTTGTTATATTTTGAAACTTAGACGCTTTAGCGGCTGCCTTTTGTGTAGTTTGCAATATTTGCCTTTATCTATCTGAAAAAGTCTCATGTTCCTTAAGTACATCTACCCTGTTGAACTTATTATGGGAAATAAATATTTAAATAAAAACAAGCTGCTGATTATTTCACATTTTACTTGTGAGCAACGGCACATTTAAATCTTACAAATATAGTTATTTGGCTTATATCGTGATAGATATCGTTATCGCCTGAAATGAAAAAAACATATCGTGATATGAAAAAATCTCATATCGCCCAGCTCTACCCTGTGCCTTTTGTTTCTACTCTCTGGGGGTGATTCTAAAGTGGGATTTCAGCTTGCTGAACATGTATGAATGGAATCTTGAAAGTTTAAAAAATTCAATAATGAATTCTTTAGCAGAGGCAGTACCAAAATTGCAGAAGCAATAATGAAATTCCCAGGTCACCAATTACTAGAAAATTTCAAAACAACATGAGGCAACCTAATACTGGCTCCAAGCCAAAGTAATATTAACACCTGAATTCTACCAGGGACGACAACAGAACATCATCAGTGATTCTGCTTCCCCAAGCTAAACCTTTTGTTATAAATTGCGACCAGTGCAGTTAATCACACATTACCTTCAGAGAAAATGCAGCCTTCAGGAAGCTTAGAAATTTACAGAAGGCAATGAAATCACAGGGTTGGGGCCTTTGGTGTATTCCTGACAATAACACATGTTTCTACTGGCTGGCCATATGCCATCTGAGAAAAAGCCATGTCACAAAGGATGCCTGCAATCACTCCCTCCTCCTCTGAGTTGATGTAGCTGTTGAAACCATGTGGCACCTGCGGTGTGTTTTTGCTTGAATCTTTACCCAACATTTTTCACATCTAGTTTTCAAATCTTTTTGGATAAATAAATTAAAGTCACATAATGTTCTCAACATCTTCCTGCAGTTAAAAAAAAGATATTTATTAATACAATTTGTAAAAATGTTACATCTTCTAGAGTTGCAGTAGCATGTTTCAGTGATAACAAATCCACAAACCAATTTATACATTTTGAAACAATTTGGTCTATATTGGTTCCAGTTGACTAAAACAATCTGTTTGTTTGATAGAAAACCCTATAATTACTGCAGAGTTATGGTTTGCCATTTTCACAGACAGTACTAGGGCTGCTCGATTATGGTAAAAATGATAATCACGATTATTTTCACTGAAATTGAGATCTCGATTATTTGACGATATTTATTTAACCCTTTAAGACCTACTATAGAACCAAGGCCGCCAGAGCTTATATTACTTTTTTTACATGTTGTAGTGCCATTTGTGGGAGCATTTCAAGTTGCTATACAACTGTTATAGCACATATTATAATAATATGTAAACATTAAGTCCATAGTAACTACATTAATTGCAAAAAAGTGTAATAAACTACAAAAAAATTGAAAATCATTTTTGTTTTTTTTTACATATATTTCTACTGGAGAAATTTAAGAGGTTTATCCCTCAAAACTTTAAATACAAAAAAGTTGCAAAAATTAGTTTCCCACCACAGGAAATTTATTTTGAGTGTCTTCATAGTTTTATTTTGGAGATACACCAATTTTTATATACTGCAGGAAAAACAAAAAACAATCCTATGATGCAAATTTGCAAAGAAAACCGCATGTGCATCAAAATAAACTATATCCAGCAGTGCAATTCGAGTTCTAAGCATCCCAGAAACTATTCAGAAAAGTCAAACATGACTTATAAAAACACCAGTATATTCTTTTAAGGCCTACAAGTAAAAAAAAAAACCTACCTTTTCCGCGAAAATGACGTCACTTCCGGTTTCGGGCAGGAAATGGCGGACATGCGATAGTTCGCACTGACGTCTGTTTCAATGTGGGAAGTGTTACGAACAGCTGATGGGATCGGCAAAGCGTGTTTCTGGAATATTATGTTTTTGTTGCTGCAAGTGCTTTTTATGCAATTTTTGCAAAGCTATATTTGGAAGGAAACCGTGACCGAGGACAAGCTGATGGCATAAGATGTAAGTACAACTCCTCCGGTTTCATATGCAAAACAAATTATTGCGCTAGCTTACACGGTTCAGGTTCTACAGGGATTTAAAAATAGTTACACAAAACGGAGCGTGCTGCTCTGACTGGCTTTAAAGGGTTAACAATAACAATGTATTGAATAATGACTTTATAAAATATAATATAAAATAGTGTGCAACACTACTGAAGTTTTTTTGGTTTTTTTTGTTTTTTTTTTACCTCTCTTTTCAGTCACTCTCTCCTCTCCAAATAACTTCTGCTTAGCTTTCCGAGCTTCCCTCGGGTCCTCTTAATCAGCGGTCTCCAACCTTTTTTGCGCCACGGACCGGTTTATGCCCGACAATATTTTCACGGACCGGCCTTTAAGGTGTCGCGGATAAATGAGGGAGGGGCTAATAATCGGCTCAGTCATTTTTAATGATCGTTGAAAGCCCAGATCGTAATCGTGATTAAAATTCAATTAATTGAGCAGCCCTAGACAGTACACAGATTGTTTCTTTACAGTATATGACTAAATTATATCCACCTTACGTTTATGTGCCCTCTACATGACAACCATGCTAAAAAAATGTGATGACGTGTGATTAATTTTCATCACTACGCGAGGATTTAAAACAGGCCCTGTGGATTATTTTTAGAGGCATAACTTTGTATCGATTTTGTGTTAGAACAATTTATACTTCTACTACTTGTGAGCATTGGATCCCATTAGTCTATAATCATAATTATACCAGGGGCCTAATCTAATTTTAAGTTAGTTTGGAGATTACTGTTGAAAGTGTTAGAACACAACATCTAAACCTTACTCAAACTACAGCTCTCGCACTGGGAAAACTACAGTGTGGGCCATTTATATGGATACACCGTAATAAAATGGGAATGGTTGGTGATATTAAAGTCCTGTTTGTGGCACATTAGTATATGTGAGGTGGCAAACTACTCAAGATGGGTGGTGACCATGGTGGCCATTTAGAAGTCGGCCATCTTGGATACAACTTTTGTTTTTTCATTAGGAAGAGGGCCATGTGACACATCAAACTTATTTGTAATGTCACAAGAAAAGCAATGGTGTGCTTGGTTTCAACACAACTTTATTCTTGTGCAAACGCATAGAAAAATCTGCGTTTTCAAAAATACCCGGGTACGTGTGGACGTAGCGCATGCACCAGTTTATTGTATTTCCAGACTTGCTTTCGGCACAATTTACAGTGCACACTACTCTGTTTTTTGTCAGACTTGAAATAGCCGAAATACCTTCACACTACGGAACTTCTTTGGCTCTTCCGTTCGACAATCTCTCCGGCGTTGGAACCATCATCTGTTTTCTCTTCGGTCACGCTCGGTTGATTTTTCTAGTCGGCACACTCATTTCCTCCATTACCCAGGCGGTACGGTGGCTGGCTGCTTCCCAAACAAATACACATGTGCGGCTTGGCACTTGTGCTGTACGTAACAAGTCACGCGACGTGACGCTGCGGCTGTGATTGGTTCGGCTCTGCGCTACTTAATTTGGATTGGCTGACCTTTTTTTTTTTTTTTAAGAGGACCAGAGCGGCGAGGTCTATTGCGATAGTTGAATTTCTCTATCGAGTAAAAGTTATATCGCGATACATATCGTTATCGTTCTATCGCCCAGCTCTACTGCAGTTACAAAGTCACTTACAGTCTGCAGCTAATCTTAGATTTCATTAGACCTTGCCCCAGTTCCACCTGAAAATGTATTAACCTTACAAAAGTGGAAATGTTTCTGATACTTCTTTATTTAGTTACATGCAAATAGCGAGAAAAATTGGAAAGAAGTAAGGGAAGGGGAAGAAGGAGGAAAAAGGAGGAGGAAAGGGAGGCCTTTCCATTCAATCTATGTAAGTAGTTTTATATTTTTAAAAAATGTTTTAAATGCTGTTAGAAAAAGAAGTCCTCACAATTGACAAATAACACACATCTGTGTATATGTGAGAGTAACAATAACATGTCAGAGTGGCTACCAATCCTTTCCCTATGCAGCCACAGCTTATCACATCTGCTGCTCTGGAATCTGAATTCTATCAACCAGCTAGAGTGAGAAGACCTACATGCCAGTTGTAATTTACCACTGTGAGATGGGATTGTGGACTGTGTATGTACATGTGTATCTGTGTGGGAATGCTGCAGCCAGAGAGAGTGCAATGAGGAAGCTAGCAGGGACTGGTGAAGAAAGGGGTCTGGAAAGAAGCCTGGATGAAAGAAAGTGACTGTGGTGGCAATGATGTGGCAGCACTACACTGCAGGTAGGGAGGGAATTTTTTACAAGCACAGAAAGCAGTACTGTCTGGTCTGTACAGTGGCACCAGCCAAGCAGCCTCAATTTACTCTCGATCCCACACACAGGCCTTATCAGGGAAGCCAAATCTCCAGCTGCTAATCTGATAATCCTGCGCAGATGTGTGTCTGCAGCAGGAGTAGGAAAACTGTGTTTGATAGAGAGTAAGTGAGTGTGTTCTACAATAAGTGGGAGAGTGATACAGAGACACAGAAAGCTGGTGTTTAACCAGGCAGCCAGACTCTCTTCTTTTTCTGTGACGGTTGCTGTTTGCTTTGCTGTGTCACTACTTCTGGAATAATCTACTCTGGTGTTTGCTCTGTCAAGGTTTAAATGCAACAGAGATGCTATTTGGTCAATCTAAAAATCGAGAAAAGTCACATTTCAGTAAACAATTAGATGCACAGTATATGGACAAGAATGGAGTTTTGCAATTTCTTGGGGCACTTTTTCACTTACTTTCTGTCCAGTCTTTGAACCTGACCAGGTGCAAGAGGAATGTTTTTTCTCTTTTCCTTTTTAATGAAACTAAAACAGACATATAACAGAAAACCAGCAGCAAAGAATCCATCAAACTGTATCTTTATCAACTTTGTTTCTATTAGCCTGTAACAACAAGTTGGTGGTTTTGCCACAGTAGAGAATTACTTCCCAGCACGCATCATTGTTTGCAGTGTTTTCATTTACAGCTGTAGAGTACTGCTGCCTGCATGCCTGTGCTCAGTGCCGCTGAGTTATATGACCATGACAACTAAACACAGCAGAGCAGGAAGGCGGGGGATGGATCAAAGTGTACCAGCATGAGAGAGGAGTTTTCACAGACATGTCTCCTTTCTGATGAACAGGAGCAATTTACTGAACTTAAAGAAGAGGAAAAAGCTAATGTATGGATCTGATAATTGATTCAATTCCAATACTCCACCCACCCCAATCCAAAATATTTGAAATCTCATCCACATGATCTCTAATTTGACACTTCCCTTTCTTGAGTCTGTGACACCTAGGGATGGGTATCGAAAACCGGTTCTTGCTGAGAACCGGTTCCCACTGTTTCAATTCTTTGGAATTGTTTGCCATTTTTGCAAACGATTCCCTTATCGATACCAGTCGCCCCGAATGACGTCACCACCTGGCAGGAAACATGGTGGCTCAAACGCTCAAGAGTTTGATTATACTTTACGAGAACGGATGACAACAGGGCAACTTGCAATACTTGCAAAGTAGATATTTCATTTAAGGGAGGAAACACTACGAATATGCAGAAGCATTTGCTCACAAAACACGCGATGACCTTAAATTAATGTCATGTTTTTAATTCCGCTCCGGACTCGTGAATTTCAACCCAGCAGCAGTGGTAACGTTTGCACGTCCTCTCCCGTTAATGCGGGAGGTAAATAATCAACTAACAGTGCATATTATGTTAGCGCGATCTGCACTTACAAAACCTGCCATTACTGTGCGCTGCATTTAGGTGACCATGATGACAGAGACAGACAGTCTGGTTGGCTCAGATGCTGGCAGTTCTCGCTGCAGTCTACCGTTAGCGTCTCCTTTCAGGCCGGGATAGACGAATGTCACCCAGCAGTGACTAAAAGTGGTAAAAGGCTTGAAGCCATTTGCCACAGCAGATGGCCCCAATTTTCGGTAAGTGAATGTGTTTAATTGTAGGCAGGGACATTACTGGATATTCTTGTGTAGTTGCTACAGAATAATTTATGTTATTATTTTACATTTACAATTTTTTTTCCTGGGGACCCTGTGACACCCCATTGAAGGGCCATAGGCTGGATCTCTTAAGATCTCACTGTTGGGTTTGTAAGGCCATGTTACTCCTAAATTTCTATCTTGTTCAAAGAGAAGATATAAAACAAAGTTCTAAGCTAATCGA
This sequence comes from Diplotaxodon limnothrissa, assembly GCF_057381915.1. Lineage (NCBI taxonomy): Eukaryota > Metazoa > Chordata > Actinopteri > Cichliformes > Cichlidae > Diplotaxodon > Diplotaxodon limnothrissa. The sequence goes on from NC_140603.1 coordinate 5,040,440, forward strand.
CCTTAGTGTTCTCCTTTTTTAAAAAGAATCGATAAGAGAATCGATAAAAGAATCGAATCGTTAAACAGAATTGAAAATGGAATCGGAATCGTGAAAATCTTATCAATACCCATCCCTAGTGACAACACACCCACCAAGTTTGAAACCAACTGGATGAACCTTTGTCCACACAGCCAAAGAACGAAGAAACAAGATAAAAACTTATTGTTACGAATTCATAGTAACATAACTAATTGACTAAGATGATAATGCATTATATAAAATGTCTGTGGTTGGTAGCTGTTAGGAGAAACTTCCTTAACTAACATTTACTAGGCTACAGGTACAACATGTTCTCATCCCAACGCGTAACATACTGACAAATGTGACAAATCATCGGTATATTACGCGATCAGAGGCATGGGAGCCGGTTGGAATTAATCTATATGTGTAAATGTGTTTTACGTTCTGATGCTGAATCTCTTTGGAAAACACTATGTGATAGGGTTAAGATTATGGTTAAGGTTAGGGTTAAGGTTAGGGTTAGAGCTGGAATGAACAGCTGGAGCCTCTGCTTGAAGCGTGTTTTACCTCTGCGATTGGCATTCTGTTGGATTCAATTGAGAACCCAGAGCATTTCATAAGGATGCAGAACAGTACCTTTCACGTTACTATGAGACACCTAGGGCTATGACAAATTGTCTGTATTTTACACGTTGGGAATGATAATGCTCTGACAGGTAATGAATCCATGGGTAGAGGATAGGACTAGGATTGGGTTTCATTTTAACTATACACTAAATAGGCAAATTTTCAGATGTTAACTTACAAATAAATTCTCAAACATTCATTCTGGCATTATATTTTTCTCCCCCAAAAGGAGCGAGAATGTAATCAGTTCAGATTGTTTGTCTTGTTTGTCTGGCTGTCTGTTTTGTTAGCAGTCTGTCCACCACAATGACACCAAGTTTAGCAAATCACAAACTGCATGAATATATCTCAAAATCTAAACATTTATACAACTTATAGAAGCCAAAGATTTCAGCCAGTTCTGCTCCAATCACTTTAGTATGTTATATATATACTATGTATATTATTTATAAAATACAGCACTGGATGTCTTCACAATAACACAGATTACAAAAACTGCTGATGTCACCAGTCTGACATCATGTTGTAATAAAAACACCATAAAATATTGAAGTTAGGGTTAGGGTTAAGGTTTTTCCTTTACAACTCGTTGGAGGAAGTTGCAACCTGTCAGCGTACTTGCTTAAATTAAAGTTTTAACATTTTAATCATAACATTTTAAATAGTCCAGAATTCTTAAAACAGGGCTGAATAATAACGTGAACCTTATGCATAACAATTAGAGTTACTTTGTGAGGAAATATCTGTTCAAAACATCTATGGCAAGAACACTTAAAGGTTGTCCTAGAAATAATTTTTGAAGAGATGAAACCAACATGTACCAGAATAATTTTAAGAGACAAGCTTGGGGAAGGAAATTGAGGAAATTCATGATTAAAAGCATCTGCAAAACACAAAGTGAAGGCAGGGTGATGCCTTCGGTTTTTATGACAGCCAATAGTACTGAGTCAGTAGTATTTAAAGGCGATGCTTTATTGGTCATTGTTTTCTGGACTTAATTTGGCTGGCCAGTCATGCCCTTTCAAAAGACAACACTATTGCATCTCATTTCAATTGAAAAGTAAGTGATGTCTTTTACTTAGGTGCTTTTACGTAGGTGTTATAACGACTACAATTTTAACTCATTTTAACCATCCACTAACTATCAAGCATAAGCATACCTGTTCACACACTGAGTTTCTTCCATTACAAATCGTCCACTACCATGGGCAAGACCAAAGAGCCGTGAAAGGTTGTCAGGGACAAGACTGCAGACCTGCACAAGGCTGGAATGGGCTACAAAACTAGAACGGAATCCAAAAGTAAGCGCTCTTCAGTCCATAATCTGAAAGTGGAAAGAACATAAACCGGCCACAACCAGATGCTCCCTTCAAAATTTCAGACAAAGGAACGGGAAAAAAAAAGTATTTGTTCCTATTCAGGAACAAATACATTTCGTTTTCAACTCATCTCAAAACAATGAACAAGAAAACATCAATAATAAATACTACTGTACTTTGTGTTGTACTGTGAAGATCAAGTGCTCCTTTGATTTCAGTTTGTATTATTTTTGATAGGGTTGTGTGTCATGCTTTCTGTGGTGACTTTTTTTTGCATTTGAATCTGCTGGTTGTCAGACGTGTTTCTTGGCGTGTGGAGGAATTGTATTCTTTTACTCTTCACCATTTTTCAGATGTCTAGAAAACTCATCCCTCAATGTATTTTTCAGGGGACAGAAATTTAATTAGGCTTAGTAAAAATATAAAAAAACTTGCAAAGCAGCACAAGATGTAGGACAATTTGCTACGTTATCACAAAAACAACTTATAATATTTTATTTAACATAATATTCATTTCTGTGAGTCACAAAGCAGAAAAGGCCACTGATTAGAAAGCTAAGACTATATTTAGTTCAATAGGATCAGAGGCCACAGATGACAGATGTACTCACCTTCTTTAAACTCTAGTTTTCTGCTTTCTTCAAGTACACAAAAAAAGATTTTTTTTTCTTGTTTTGTGGTATTTGGTAGAGGAGAAATAGTGTGACATAGAGATGAGCAGTGTTGGTCAAGTTACTAATTACTGATTACTTCCCCAAAAAAGTAATCCCATTACTTTACTGATTACTTATTTTCAAAAGTAATTAATTACATAGTTACTTTTTAAAAACACTATTTACAACCTGAATAGGTGATAAAGCGATAGATCTTTCAGCCCAATTCTACTTTTTCTGCATAATCCATCATACAAAATATAATCAAATGGAAAAGTCTCTTTTTTTAAACTTGTTTTATCAGTTTTAATCTTTTAACTTTATGCATCAAGTAAAAATTTAATTATATGTTATTCTGTCCCCTGCGTGCGTGGTTCTGGTACACGAAGTGACAGATAGCTAAACATATGCCGTAAGCACTGAAAGCGTTGAATGATGAGTCAGGCGTGAAAGTAAAGTTGAGGGCTGTTTACTTGTTTGTCTTCATCAACGTACAACTTACAGTGATTTCCCAGAACTTGTGAAACTACAAAAAATACAAAAAGAAATATGCTCAATAAAGAATTATGCATTTGCTTCACATGGCGAACAGATCTAGGCATTTATATATAAATCTCTCCAAATATGCATAAAATCAATAAAATATACAACACTCACTACTTATAAAGATGAAACACAATTCAAACTTACAAACAAAGCTTCTCCATGGCATAACACAGGTGGATGCTTAAGGATTAAACAGGGAGACTTCTGGTACGCCTCATTGTGCAAATCCCAATACTAAAATGGCTTCCTGCATTACCCCACTCATGTGACTCTAAACATCCAATAGGAAACTCTTCCTGTATCACCCCACTCATGTGACTCTAAACATCCAATAGGAATACAAGCCAAACCACATAAAAATTCACTTGACCGCAGTCTCCAAGCTAACCACTAGGAGATGCTAAAATTCTCAATGTGCACATAACATTACACTCCCCGCCTGGTATTGAACACAATACCACTATCAATTTCTTAGCAGTTCAATCAGCTAAAGAAAATAACACATTGACTGTCCATGGTAGATAATCAGATAGACAAAAGTACCACTACTTCGGTTACTGGTCTAAAGAAGGTCTTAATGGTACCTCCTTTCGTGACCCTCAGTTCGAGTTTCCTGACCTTTCCATCGCTGTCTGGGTAAGCCTTGGTGACAAGAGCCATTGGCCACTGATTTCTTTTTACCTGAGGGTCTTTGAGCAACACCAAGTCCCCTTCCTTGACATTGGGCTGACTATTTTGCCACTTGCTTCGATTTTGAAGAGTAGAGAGATATTCTCGCCTCCATCTCTCCCAAAATGTATTAGCCAAGTGCTGAACACGTTTCCACTGCTGACGATACATATCTGTAGCGTCAAATGATCCTGGAGGAGCAAGAGGGGTGCAGACCTTCTGTGTCAAGATCATTGCTGGAGTCAGAAGAAACGGTGAATCTGGATCACTTGAAATGGGAGCAAGAGGCCTTGCATTTATTATCGCTCCTACTTCAGCCATAAGGGTCGAAAGCACTTCATGAGTGAGATGCGAGGGACTGATCTGAGAAAGCATAGAGTCAAGAATCCGTCTCGAAACCCCAATCATTCTTTCCCATACTCCTCCCATATGGGAAGAATGAGGTGGGTTGAACAGCCATGTGCATCCTTCCTCACTGAGGTACCTTGAGATATCGGTTTCATCCCGTAGGAGAATTTGAAGTTCTCTGCAAGCCCCCTTAAAGTTTGTGCCACAGTCAGAGCGGATCATCTTCACAGGACCACGCATAGCAAAGAACCGCCGTAGAGCATTAATGAAGCTCGATGTGTCCATTGACTCTATGAGCTCGATATGTACAGCACGAACACTTAAACACGTGAAGAGTACTGCCCACCTTTTAGAGTTTGCGGCACCACCTCGGGTGCGACGGGTGGAGACATTCCAGGGACCGAATACATCCAGGCCCACATTTGTAAATGGAGGTTCAGTGCTAAGACGATCAGGTGGAAGATTTGCCATCTTTTGCTCTGCGGGTCTACCACGAAGTCTGTTGCATGTAACACACTTGTGCAGGTTTCTGGAGATACATTTCTTTGCCCCTACAATCCAGATGCCAGCCGTGCGGATAGCTCCCTCAGTAAAAACTCTGCCTTGATGGTGAACCCGCTCATGGTAGTAGTTTACAAGTAGAGTAGCTATGTGGCTGCGGCCAGGAATGATGAGAGGATGCTTTTCATGTGTCTCGATTGAAGCATGCTGGAGCCGCCCACCAACTCTTAAAAGTTTGCTATCATCAAGAATTGGGCTGAGCTTCCTCAGAGGACTGCTTTTGGGAATTACTTCGCCTTTCTCCAAACAAGACACTTCCACTTGGTATGTCTCCTTTTGTACACATCCAATAATGGTATGCCTTGCTTGCGACAGTGTATCCATTTTGTGTGGCTTCAAACAGTGATGCCAACCTTTGCAGTCTTGCCCATTGCTATCCTTCTCAGACCTGAAGGATTGGACGATGTGGATTAGGGAGGCCACAGCTCTGACAAGGGGTTGCCACATGGAAAATCTTTCAAATCGATGCGACCCCATACTCCTATGGGGGTTTGCAACAGTAGTAATGTGGCTTCTGACCTCTGTATCAGAGTCTGGATCAATGAGGTCATAGGATGTTTCTTTACCTGAGTCTATGTCCCCAGAACGTCTCAGAAAACGTGGACCTGTAAGCCAGTTGGTGCTTAAGAGACGAGCTGGATGCACTGACCTGGTGGCAACATCTGCAGGGTTTTCATCAGTGTGGACATATTGCCATTGTTCAGGGCATGAGAACTTCCTTATCCGTTCCACTCTGTTGCTGACATACACATAAAATCTCCTGCTTTCATTGTAAATATACCCCAGCACCACCTTGCTGTCAGTATAGAACTTCAGACTATCAAGACTAACGTCCAGCTCTTTCACAAGCAGCTCAGCAATTTCCACTGCCAGAACAGCAGCACCTAATTCCAGCCTGGGAATAGTGTGGAATGGCACGGGGGCTAACTTGGCTTTCCCCATTATGAAACCTACATGACATTTACCTTCCACATCTTCCACTTTGAGATATGCCACAGCCGCAATGGCCTTGGTGGAAGCATCCGAGAAGATATGGATCTCTGTACGTTGTGCAGTGGACAGGGACGTAGCAATGTAGGCTCGGGAGATTGCAAACTGTTCCAAATCCTGCAGTGAATCCCTCCAGGTAATCCACTCTGTTGCCTTTTCAGACGGGAGGGGAGCATCCCAGTCACTACTGTCACGAGTGAGCTGCCGCAACAAGAGCTTTCCATGAATAGTAACGGGAGCTACGAGACCAAGTGGATCAAACAAACTATTGATAGTTGCAAGAACTCCTCTTCGGGTGAATGGCTTCTCGCTCTTGGCAACACGGAATGTAAAAGTGTCATTCACAAGGTCCCAGCTTAATCCAAGACTTCTCTGCAAAGGAGGTGAATCTTTGTCCAGGTCGAGATTTTTCAAGTCTTTTGCATGATCTGTTGATGGGAAAGCCTGCATGACAGTTAGGCAATTGGATGCTATTTTATGAAGTCTCAAGTTGGAGATGGCAAGCATGCCTTGGGCTGCCTTGAGAAGACTGATAGCTGCTGTTGCAGATGGCAGTGACTTGAGTGCATCATCAACGTAGAAGTTCCTGTGTATGAACTCCTTTGCCCCCTCCCCAAACTCGCCCTCTCCATGTAAAGCTGCTCTCCGAAGCCCATAAGTAGCCACAGCTGGAGAGGGGCGGTTGCCAAACACATGGACTCTCATACGATATTCCACAACTTCCTTCGTGATGTCATTGTCTTTAAACCACAGAAATCTGAGGAAGTTCCTGTGGTCTTTCCTGACAACAAAGCTGTGAAACATCTGCTCAATATCTGCTGTGATGGCTACCTGTTCATGCCTAAACCGCATTAGGACTCCCAGCAGAGTGTTATTTAAGTCTGGCCCTGTCAACAGCACATCGTTCAAGGAGATGCCAAGATAAGGAGCGCTTGAATCAAACACAACTCGGATCTGGCCAGGCTTGCGTGGATGATAGACGCCAAAACTGGGAAGGTACCAGCATTCATCTCCATCGTTGAGTGCTGGAGCTGGTTCAGCATGATCTCGATCAAAGATATTCTGCATGAAAGCCAGAAAATGTCTCCTCATCTCAGGTTTCCTTTCTAGAGTTTTGCAGAGACTGGTGAAACGAGTCAGAGCTTGTCCTCTGTTGTTAGGCAGCCATGGTCTTGGCATGCGAAAGGGAAGGGGAGCTACCCAACTGTTAGCATCATCTATGAACATCTCATTATTCATCAACTGAATGAACCGTTTGTCCTCAATAGATGGGGCAACTTCATTGTCATTCTCTGTTCTTTCGAAGATTTTGTTGCCAAGTAAATGATCATCAGAGTTCTGAAACAGGCTGTCCAGAGGATGAAAGTGTGACAGGGTTTGAGAGTTGAGAGGTCTTATGCCTGTCCTTGTTGTAAGCTTCTCTTTCACAACTAGGTGGTTGGGACATGGACTGAAATGAGAGTGACGCCCATTCTCCAGAACGTTAGTCCGGTAGACATTAACTGCTTTCGGCTTGTGAGCTGCACCCAAACAGACGTCTCCAACTACGACCCAGCCAAGGTCCAGTCTTTGGGCATAGGGTGCATTATTGGGCCCGTTGCGTTGGTCTCTCACTTTATGGACTTGTAACACATCCCGACCCAGCAGAAGGAGAATTTGCGCATTTGGATCAAGTTCAGGGATGAGATGAGTGATAGACTTTAGGTGTGGGTGGTGTTTGACTACATCAGGAGTAGGTATCTCCGATCTATCATCTGGGATATGGCTACACTCAATAAGTGTGGGAAGAGGAATGCTGAGACGTCCATCCAATGGCTGAGCAACAAATCCAACTCCTCTTCGGCCAGATAACTCAGTGACTCCCTCACATGTGCGCAGCGTGTAGGGAGAATCGCTACCCTTGAGGCCAAACAGGTCGAAGAATTTGGACCGAGCAAGAGACCTATTGCTCTGGTCATCAAGTACGGCATAGACTTTTATAGATCTTTCTGGTTGTCCTCTAGGATGCACTTTTATGAGACAGATTTTAGAGCAAGAGCGGGAGTTATTGGCAATTCCACACACTTCTGTGCATTTGGAGATTATGTCAGGAGAAGCCGCTTCATCTTCCTCCCCGCCATGCTCATCCTCAGGGTCTTTGACAGCCCATGGAGCTGGTCCTGGATGAAGTGCTGTGACGTGCTTGTCACTGTTACACTCTTTACAGTGAATAATTGTTTTGCAGTCTTTAGCAACGTGTTCAGTTGAGGAGCAGCATCTGAAACAAACTCCACTATCTCGCAGGAACGTTTTGCGTTCATCCAGTGTCTTAGCTCGGAAGCCCCTACACCGCTTGAGAGGGTGGGGTTTTTTGTGAATCGGACACTGTCTGTCCACATCCAACTTACTGCTAGCTGACTCTGTGGGCTTGATGGCAGATGTTGATGTAATCTCTGTTTTGCTGGATGAGACGTGGTTCCTGGAATGCGTGTACCTTTTAGGTGAGTTTTCTGGTTTCACTGTCGTCATCCCAAATGAGCTAAATGCAAAACTTGGATCATTACGAGTGCGGGCTTCTTTGCAGACAAAGTCAGTGAAGAATGAGAACGGTGGAAACTGGCCTTGGTTTTGCAGCTTGTACGCACTGCCTTGTGTCATCCATTTTTCTTGAAGGCCATACGGCAGTTTCTCCACTATTGGTTTAATGCCGCGAGAGGTATCCAGATAGGCGAGCCCAGGCAAACAACCTTCTAACTTTGCTGACCCCAACTCCCTCAACAAGTCACCAAGCTCTCTCAGGTTGAGAGGGTCCCTGTTGCTGATCTTAGGAAATCTCTCCAGTTTGTCCAGCAGAGCTTTCTCAATTATTTCAGGAGACCTGTAGTTCTCTTCAAGTCGCATCCACGCCATCCTGAGCCCTGCAGCGGGGTCATTGACATGAACAGCTCTGATTCTCCTGACTTGCTCAGATGATTGAGGACCTAACCATCTAGTGAGAAGGTCAAGCTCTTCATTGCAGGTGAGTTTTAGCCCTTCAATGATGTTCATGAAGGTAGACTTCCAGCCCCAATAATTCTCTGGACGATCATCAAACTTTGTCATCCCGGATGTCACAAGTTCCCGGCGAGCCATGTATACAGCAAAGTCATTAATGCCGGTATGGTTCAGAGCAGAGGGCTGCGCTGCTTGCATTCTAAGAGGATGTGTGTGTGGTTGAGGTTCCTGCAGGGGGGTGACACTACATGGATAAATCCCAGGGTAATTCTGAGCAGATGGATGCTTCATACCATTTTCTTCAAAGGTAGTATGGCTCTTGACACGAGCTGGAGTGGAGCTCAGTCCATCAATGGCTGTACGAATGGGATTCAGTTCGTTGTCCTGGAGTGGTGGCGCATGAGAGAAATCGCGTGGCCGACTGGAGGTGATATGGGACTCAAGGCCGGGCAACGACAGCTGACTAGAGTGCATTCTTGAGTGACACTCAACATAATCATTTGTTCTTTTTTCTGTGGAGTCAGGGGGAATTCCTATGATGTCCGCTGCCCTGAGATCTTGTTTAGAGCCGAGTTCTGCTACGGCTGATTCCAAAACCTCCGCCTCAGCTAAAGCCGCTGCAACTTCTTTCTCTTGCTTCAGTGTGGCCAGAGCAGCCTCCATGCGTGCCTCTTCTACTCTCAACTGGGCTTTTTCCACCATGAGTTCAGTTTCTTTTTTGACAAAGGTGGAGCGAGCACGCACTGCTTCAGCTCTTGCACGTGCTTTAGCAGCTGCTAGGCTTGCAGAAGACTTGCAGGAGCTGTTAGAAGAACTAGCAACAGATCTGGTCACATATGACTTCACAGATGTTCTTGGAGAGCTAGTCTTCTGTTGATCTTCTGTATCTGGCTTATTGTCCATGATGACTATTCGGCATGCAAGGTACAACTAAACAAGGCAGGAAGACTAATGAGCGTTAGCGGTCTCTGCTATCCAGACTTGCTGTATTATCCCTGGTGTGATGCTGTTTTTTCACTATTCTGTCCCCTGCGTGCGTGGTTCTGGTACACGAAGTGACAGATAGCTAAACATATGCCGTAAGCACTGAAAGCGTTGAATGATGAGTCAGGCGTGAAAGTAAAGTTGAGGGCTGTTTACTTGTTTGTCTTCATCAACGTACAACTTACAGTGATTTCCCAGAACTTGTGAAACTACAAAAAATACAAAAAGAAATATGCTCAATAAAGAATTATGCATTTGCTTCACATGGCGAACAGATCTAGGCATTTATATATAAATCTCTCCAAATATGCATAAAATCAATAAAATATACAACACTCACTACTTATAAAGATGAAACACAATTCAAACTTACAAACAAAGCTTCTCCATGGCATAACACAGGTGGATGCTTAAGGATTAAACAGGGAGACTTCTGGTACGCCTCATTGTGCAAATCCCAATACTAAAATGGCTTCCTGCATTACCCCACTCATGTGACTCTAAACATCCAATAGGAAACTCTTCCTGTATCACCCCACTCATGTGACTCTAAACATCCAATAGGAATACAAGCCAAACCACATAAAAATTCACTTGACCGCAGTCTCCAAGCTAACCACTAGGAGATGCTAAAATTCTCAATGTGCACATAACATTACATATGTAACATTCTGGAAGAAATTTGTTTAATATTTAAACCCATTTTCTGCACATTCCAGCACATAAAATAAAATATTTTTTGTGTTTACACTCAGTCTTTCAAATAGATGCAAGTAAAACACAGCAGAAAATAAATAAAGTCAAAGACTCAGCGGTCCTTTTGCTCTATTTTCACCTGTAAAGCAGGAGTGGGGTAGGCGGAGGTTTACCCTGGTGCAGGTGTGCCGCAGCGGTCAGTTGAAGAATCTGCGAGTTTCTCTGTGAATTTCCCATTACGTCGTTGCGCACTCGGTGCTTGTTTAGGGTTTCTTTTTTTGCTGTAAAAAGAAGTTTTCTTCCCACGCACAACGGACACTAATGTTTTTGTCACTTTTTATGGAATCAAACTCAAAGTAAGGTCAGTACTTCCACGCTTTAACGCTGCACGCTCTTACTCTCTCCCGCACTCGATATATTATCCATTGTTGATCTGCACACAGCTGTTGTCATGAACGTCGCACTCGCTTATGTCATTGTCATGAGACATTCTCGCAAAAAAAATCACGGTTTTAGTAACGCAGCGTTCCTACAGGAAAGTAACGGTAATCTAATTACCGTTTTTGCGATAGTAATCCCTTACTTTACTTGTTACTTGAAAAAAGTAATCTGATTACAGTAACGCGTTACAAGTAACGGGTTACTGCCCATCTCTGGAGATGAGACACTGCACAGTACAGTAAAAGTGAGCAAATGAAGAGTGTGTTCTTGTTAGGTGCACATTTATGTGGTCAGTGAGCCGTAAACACGCAGCCACTTCTCTGTGGCTCCTCTCAGTGCATGTCTGATAATGTCACAGTTAGGATGTGTAAAAGAATACCACTCTGTTGACCCAACTTTGCCTGTTGGGGTAAGAGAGCTTCAAGTACACGGTAAGACTGTTTGGCTAATCAGTGCACTAAAATTGAAAGAATTTTTCCTTTACAACTCCGTCTAGTGAGGTTTGGAACGGTGTAGTTGTTGTTGAACAGGTCACCTGCTAATTGAAAGGTTGGTGGTTCGATCCCTGTCTGTTCCAGTCTGCATGCCACTCCTTGGGGCAGATACAAACCTAGTATAAACAGTCTATGTTCAAGTTAATTTACTGTGCAAGGGACTTTTTTGTCTGTGAACTCAATGGTTGTATTGGATTTCCTTTTAGAATCTCAGTCAAAAACAAGAGAAAAAAACCCCACTTTCAGTAATCCAGGTTGAGTTGACAAAATTAACTGCATTTATCTGTTTCTCTGACTTGACATTTTCTTACTCCTCTGCACCAAAACAGTTGCTAAGACACACAAGCTCATTTAAATTTTCTGATGATAAAGAAACTCTTTATCTGTAAAATATGATGGCAACAGGCAACAGAGAAAACCATTTCACAAGGTATGGATGTTGCAGGCATTGCCAAGTACTTAAATGCAATGGAGGCCAGCCTGCTAGTGATGGGATTTCTGGCTCTTTTTAGAGAACCGGCTCTTTCGGCTCGGCTCACTAAAAAGAGCCGGCTCTTTCGGCTCCCAACCGGCTCTTTAGGTTGTTTTGTTGCTTTAATTAATTAATTATCAACAACAATATAAAATTATGCACAAAAGGAATTAGTAATGTATAAAAACGTGGTTTTCTTTATGTATGTTTGTATATAAATAGTTATGGGGGCCCCTAGAGACAAAGCACGTAAAAACTCCAAAACACATTTCTAGCGTTAACTGAACTTCCAAAACAGAGCTACCTAGATCACTTAAATTACACAATCGAATGCATATGTCTATTGTTTTTGTATTAATACACACACACACACACACACACACATATATATATATCCATCCATCCATCCATTCGCTTCCGCGTATCCTTTTTCAGGGTCACGGGGGGCGCTGGAGCCTATCCCAGCTGTCATAGGGCGAAAGGCAGGGTACACCCTGGACAGGTCGCCAGTCTGTCGCAGGGCTAACACACAGGGACAGACAACCATTCGCACTCACTTTCATTCGCACATTCACACCTAGTGACAATTTAGGTTATCCAATTAACCTATCCCCACTATGTGCATGTCTTTGGACGGTGGGAGGAAGCCGGAGTACCCGGAGGGAACCCACGCAAACACGGGGAGAACATGCAAACTCCACACAGAAAGACCCCGGCCTGATGTTGGAATTGAACTCAGGACCTTCTTGCTGTGCGGCAACAGTACTAACCACCGTGCTGCCACCGTGCTTTTTTAAATTATTTGAATATATATATATATATATATATATATATATATATATATATATATATATATATATATATATATATATATATATATATATATATATATATATATTAGGGGTGCAACGATACACAAAATTCACGGTTCGGTTCGGTTCGATACTTTGGTGTCACGGTTCGATATTTTTTCGATACAAAAAAAATGTTCATGCCTTTTTAATTTGTCATTTATTAAAATTATAAATATATATTTTAACTCAAAAGTACAGTTTTTAAATTTAACCCTAACCCTTGTACGTGTTTTTTATTTTGACAGCGAATGTGCACCACTTATGTGCACCCCTGGTTATTTAGCACAGCTTAACTTTCTGTCTCGCTAGCTTGCCCTGCGCTCTTCCTTCTGATGATGCTGTCTGTGTTGAGCGCTCAGTGGATCTGCGCTGGACAGTGCAGCCTAGGCGGAGTAGTTGAACGCAGATTCACTGAGCGCTCAACACAGACAGCATCGTCAGAAGGAAAGTTGATAAAAAAAATTACAAATTTTGTATTGTTCTTTTTTTTTCCTCCCCTTTGGTTTTCTTTCTTTCTCTCCCCTCTTTCTTTCATTCTTTCCCCCTGTCCTATCCCACAGTCATGTCTGTCCCGTTTGCAACTGAAAATAAAATAAATTCATAATTATAATAAAGGTCAATCAAATGGACCAATATGATGATCCACTTGGTAAAATAAATCCGCTTGGCATCTTTCTTGGCCTCAAGACAACAATTCTGATGGCTATAGATCCAAACGGGACAAAAAAAAAAAAAAAAAAAATTTAAATTTTTTTAAAAAATTGTATTGTTCGATACATATGCGTACCGAACCGAAAGCACTGTATCGAACGGTTCAATATCGATACGAATATCGTTGCACCCCTAATATATATATATATATATATATATATATATATATATATATATATATATATATATATATATATATTCAAATAATTTAAATAAAAAAAACAACTTCATTTACCTATTACTACCACACACCCAATCCGATTGTTGGTACTTCTGGCTTGTGTAGCCACTAGGTAACAAAAGCTCAACACACCCCCTAGCATCCTAGAGCACTTCCGTTGTGTTTTGGAGTTTGTACATGCTCCAGTTTGTACGTTTTGGAGTAATAAATCAATTATAAAATACAAAAACCAACTATTTACATTTCATACATTTCAACTTTTAACTACTTAAATTTTAAGCTTTTTCCTTTTAAAGAAATTTAAAGTGAAACAACACAAAACACTGCAAACCACAACACAATTAAATATAAACTAAAACATGGGGAAAAAGGGGGAAAAAAAGAACGCCCAGATCTTTAATTAAGGGAAAGGTTGGCATTTAGAAATATTAATATCACACTCAACTGACTGTGTTTTATCTTCCCATTGCACTGATGGGTGGAGAACTGACAACTTAGGTGCCTGTGCATGTTGTTTGTGGAGCCGGCTCTATATTATATCCTTTTCTTGTAGACTCTACACTCTGCCTTTGTTTTGTCAATAAGATTGAAATGGCTCCAGACTTTGCTTCTTTTCTTCGTGTCACTCATTTTCTTTACTGTACCTTTCCAATGTGACGGTGTTGTCTCTTGTTGTTGCTTCCGGCTCTCTTTCTTTCCCTCTCCCTCCTGCTCTTGTTGTGTGCTACTGCTGTTGCAACTACCGTACCCGCCCCCTTAGCTCAGCGCTGAGCAGAGGGGGGAAGGGGCGCAAACGCAAGGCTCTGTTTGGCGTCTCTGCTCAGCGCAAACACAAGGGACTTGCAGTGTAAAGCGAAAAAAAGTGAAAGAGAGGGCAGGAGAAAGGGGGGAAAAAACCCCCAAAAAAACCCACGAGCCGGCTCGCATCGTTCGCTTCAAAGATCCGGCTCTAAGAGCCATATCGTTCGCGACCGACCCATCACTACAGCCTGCTGCTGTATGCTTGGACCACCACTCTAATGGACAGGCCTCTGTACTGATGGTGGGCTCTCCTGTATCGATGTATCAAAGCACACTCGAAGCTGAGTATTCCTCCTGTTCTGAATCAAACTGACATAGGAGCCAATACAGCTAACCTTTTCTTTGGTGGTGACATGTTGTTGCTTCCACAAGTTTCTCTCCAGCAACCCTCTGTTCCTTGAGCATGTTGGCGACTGAGACCAAAACTTCACCTCTGTCAGCTCTGTGCATATACTTGAAGTCCTTGAATCGGGGTCCAGTGCAGTAGCAATTTTCAGTTATGCAATGTTGATATTTTCTTTGTGTGTCTCCAGGTCTGTTCTGACTGAAGATCATGTAGGCAGGGTCATCATTTGAGCTCTCCATGACCCAAGAGAGTTCACAAAAAGCAGGCAGAACCACAGAGCATGAAACATACTTTTTTCCTCCCAGAAGTTCAGTCTCATACCTGCAAAAGAAAAAATACAAAAGAAAAACATTTAAAATGAAAATGTAGTGCATTCATTTACTTCTATACGCACAAAAATGTTCTCTAAATATTCATGCTATATTTACACACACATACAGACGCTGTCACGGCGGGGTGCGCCGGTGTGAAGAATGAGGTAGACCCAGATACAGACACGGTGGAGACAAGACGTAGTTTCAAAAATAAAGCGAGCCTTTATTGTGGCTGATTGCAGAAGAAAAACATGAAACTAGGGAAACTAAGGAGACTATGAACACTGTGTTAACAGAAGGCCGTGACACTCAGTGAACGAACTATGTCAAAACTATGAACACTGAGTAAACTAGGAAACACAGTGACACAATGAGGTAAACCTATGAAAACTGTGGTGAGGTTAACAGACGATCTGACACTGACTGAGCGGAAACACACCATGTGATTCTACTTCCCTTGATCATTCCTTATGTGTATTTATACACATAAGGAATGATCAAGGGAAGTAGAATCACATGGGGAAAACAGCTGACAACAATTAACATAATGACAGGACACGTGAAACTAAATACAATAAACACAAAACACAAAGCTCTTTCAAAATAAAACGGGAAACCTAAGGAGACAGACATGACTTGAACTTGACAAACAAAGAAAACTTGGACATGAAACATGGCAGAATGTAACTAGATAAACTGAAATGAAACTAGACTAAAAAGAATAACAAAAACACCAACAAACACAGAATACTGGGTCACATGACCCAGGACCATGACAGACGCTATTTCTCTCTCACACACACAGTAAGAAATAAATGATGTAAAACCTTCCTGCAGGGTTTCAGTAGTGTTTCTAACATCTGCACTTTGCCAACTACAGCTGAAATGGACAATCTTGCAATCTTGGTGTTCTGTGTGGACATCCTTGAGTGTCTGCTGGTGTCTGCAGATAGTTTTCATCATGTCCAGAATTTAATTCCATCTGGTGGAAATGTTTTGTATAAGTGACTCTTTCTTTTGTTTGTGTAAGTTTGTTGCTGTTCAAATTCTGTAACTCTTGCTGGGCTGTGTTTAAAGTTGTTTAGTTGCTTTGCAACGTGAATAAAATGTTCTGCACATGTTTCAGCAAAATGTCTGTCTTCTTCTGTTCTTCTGTTTTCAATACAGAAAAGAGACATTTTGTGAACACGGCTTCCGTTGTTCATCAGTACTCCACTTTAAACCTTAGGTAATTACAACTCGTATATTCTTCTTGTGATGATGTGTCTTGAAGGAGGCTCATACATCTCTACATTTGTTGGGATCCTAAGAACATTCCTTTAGACCAATATCTTCGACAACACTAATTGGCCTACATTTTTTTAGCTATCCACTTTGGTATGGCGTTTGTTAGCTTGTCTTACTTTTGTTTATCTATACTTACATGCTTAGATGTCCTTACATACTGCATCCAACGTAGTCTGCTGAAGCCTCCTGCCACAGTATGTTTGGGTGTGTGATTTGCTAATATCAATACTGTGTAGTGCATTGAGTGATCCTTTAGACTTGAAGTACTCTGGTGACAAGAAAACTCAACTTTGCAGTGTTTGCAAATAACTTTAGTGCTATCAACGCTGCAGTCAGGAACAGTTTTAAAATGAAAATGTCACAGACTTTCAAAATAATAATGATTTTGAAAAACTGCTTTAATGTGCGGTAAAATAATTGTCAATTAATTGGGATGTGCAATTAGTTGACTAGCCAACTAATTACTTACTAGTGATTTAATCTAACTGTTAAAATTTTAATTGATGCCTAAAACCGGTAAATTATTATGTCCTAAATGTTATGCAGCCCTCTGCCACCATATGGCGCATGGTTGTTGAGAAACCAAATCTAGGCCTTATCTTTGTAGTGTTAACCTTGTTAACACTATTAGAATGAGATTGCAGATACAAGTGGAAGTGAATGGGCTCTCCCTTAGCAGTTGAGTGAGGAGTTCCCTCATTCCGGAAGGTCTCAGGTAAAGTGCTACTTCTCCTCAAAAGGAGATGGCTGTCATTCCTGGACACGCTGGAGAGATTACATTTATCGGCTGGGCCTGGGAAAGGAGGATGTGGCGAGGGGGAAGTCTTCAGATAAGTGAGAGAAAATGGCTGGATGATTTATTGTTTTGATATTTTTAAATGCTATTAAAGTCGTTGTAATGAATTTTCTAACATTGTGCATTTTTCATAACACATGGCACGATATGCCACACTTCTCAGTCACAGTTCATTTATTTTTCAAATGTTGCTATTTTGTCATATTTTAGTTGTTTTATTATTTTAGTAATACGTGAGCTGTAGTAACATGTTTTAATATCGTATATAACATTGGTTTATTTTAAGTGTTTTTCTTGGAGTATAGCGTGAAATGTTGATGATGTGCAATGCGGGGTGCTGCACAGTTAAATTGCACGTCTTAATTAAATTGCACATCCTTTTTTAACGTTTTAGAGTAGTTGGTTAGTCACCTTTTTTTCTTTAGTTGACTAGTAAATAATGTGTTAATGTGCCTAGCCCATATATATATATGTATGTGTGTGTGTGTGTGTATATATATATATATATATATATATATATATATATATATATAGAGAGAGAGAGAGAGAGAGAGAGATACATGTATAAAAGCATAGATTTAATTTTGTTTGATAATTGATATTGAAACAGATTTTTAATCAGGTTGCCACAGTTATTGTTGCGTTAGTTCTTAGTTGCATTGCACTGCATCTTGTGACATTAAAAGTTACACTTAAAGCTATTAGGAGTGGCTCATGGTCAAAGAAGACATTAATTTGACCTTAATTATCTCCATCCATTTATTTTCTTACCACATTAATTTCACCTTCTTCTGTCCCTCCCTCAGTCCACCTGCACTGCTCCATGGCTGGTGCTACCAAAGGCACCCTCCTGTGACTGCTAGGGATTATTGCTAGTTGTTGCAATACTACTGTTGACAGCAGAGTAGCAGCAGCAGCCCTAACGGCTAACATGTTGCTTAATTTGACATATTTTACTGCATGGATTTTATTTTGTCTTAGCTTTTCACGAACCTCCCATTCACACAAGTGAATTTCTTGTGTGGACTCCCTCTTTGTTACCTACTTTGAGCCAGTTAATGACAACACACACACACACACACGCACACACACACACACACACACACACACACACACACACACACACACACACACAGAATGGGAGAGATAACGGTCTCATAAGTCAGTAAGCACAGCTGTTGGCAAGGTCAAGTTTAATTTATGGATGCACTTTGGCACTTCTAGTTTAGCCTCTGCATCTCTTCCATTCTGACGTTCTCTTCTTTTCTTTCCCCTTTCCTCCCTTTCTGAGTCCATCCTGTACCTGCCCTGCTGTCCTGTCACGCTCCTCCATCCCTCTCTTCCTGCATGGTTGGGCTTATGAATTGCTCAAGCCCTTCAATGAATATCAATGCAAGAGCTTGGATATTTTATGAAAATAAACTGTTTACTGAGACTGTCTCCTTTGGCTTTATGGGAGGTTGGCAACGGTTGAATTGAGTGCTGCCTCATTCCCAAGCAGGGATGAAATAAGCTGGTTCAATGCTAAATAGAATTCAGGTCAGTAAGAGTCTGTGGCCAGCCAGATCTGTCATACAGGTTTAGAGCAACATTCTCATTTCAGAAACCACACAACAAAGTGTGAATTTTTTTTTTTTACCAAGGGCGTTCTCACATCTGCAGCTTAACATATTTACACTTGGCTGGGACTTGAATGGGGTCTTAAAGAGGGTAGTCTCTTTAATCAAGTAGGAGTCCACTAATTGCCAAGGTCAATAAATGACTGGTTTCCAGCACAACACAGATTGTAATACAAACTCTAGATAAGGGCAACACAACTAGCACTCACAGGGGTTCAGACAGTATTTTACTAACCATAACAATAATTACCAAGCAATAGAAGGTAATTTATTTTTGTTAGCAAATAATATAATATAATATCTAATATTAGGTAATAGTCAGTTTCTATTTGTATGAGCTTGTGGCATGTTTGGGGATTTTGTCTTTTACTTAACCTTGCCTGGTTTGTATGCTTTGCTGCCTGCCTTGATGTGTATGACCCATGTCCGTTTTTGCAATAAAAAGTTAGATATTTTAAATAACACACCCAGCAACCCAGCAAGAAAAGTGTTTCCTGTGTTTGTCACAAACAGTTATATAGATAACTCCCGCAATAAACAAGGGACCACTGTAGGGACCACTGTATATATAGGGACCACTTCAAAGAGGGGCCAAGGCATTTGTGAATTTTGACTGCCTGATGAACTGAGGAGCTACATCCTGGTCACACTGAACTACAATTCCTTTAGCCCTCCACCCAAACTAACTCAGAGGGCAACCTCCATAAGGCCCACATCTATTCCTGCATCTGGGTTGACTGACAACAATACCTCTTGGATTACTGTTCTTCCAAAAGCATTTCCCAAGGCCCCAGAGACTCATTCACTGCTTACCTCCCCAGAGAGCACATTGCAAGAGGTCCCCACTTCTTGTTTTTGAGTCTGTGCTAACCTCCAAAACTGCTGTTGTGACTAACAGCCTTTCTCCTTCTCTCCACAGTAAAATCGTTGCCAGTGTCATGTTCCCCAGTATAGCTGGTTTCACATTAATTAGAAAAAGCAGGTCACTGCCACTAACTGCTTTAAATGAAACTAACGTCATTTTCACATAATTTTTTCAAATAATTAAATTAAGTCATTAATTTTGTACTACCTTGGTACTACCTACCTTGTCAAAGTGTAAAGTGGCAATAGCTGACTGTGGCTTGCTTTGTAGGCTACTGTGTTGTTCAATGATGCAGTTCTGGAAACTAGAATTACTTGCTTTGATTACAATAATATGATAAAACAGATATTTTAATGGAGAAAATTTGCATGCACTGTAGGGCTGCTCAATTAATCGAATTTTAATCACGATTACGATCTGGGCTTTCAACGATCATTAAAAATGACTGAGCCGATTATTAGCCCCTCCCTCATTTATCCGCGACACCTTAAAGGCCGTCTGTGAAAATATTGTCGGGCATAAACCAGTCCGTGGCGCAAAAAAGGGTGGAGACCGCTGATTAAGAGGACCCGAGGGAAGCTCGGAAAGCTAAGCAGAAGTTATTTGGAGAGTGACTGCCGTTGGTTGAAAAGAGAGTTTAAAAAAAAAAAAAAAACTTCAGTGGTGTTGCACACCATTTTATATTATTTTTTTAAAGTCATTGTTAACCCTTTAAAGCCGGTCAGAGCAGCACGCTCCGTTTTGCGTAACTATTGTTAAATCCCTGTAGAATCTGAACCGTGTAAGCTAGCGCAATAATTTGTTTTGCATATGAAACCGGAGGAGTTGTACTTACATCTGATGCCATCAGCTTGTCCTAGGTCACGGTTTCGTTCCACATATAGCTCTGCAAAAATTGCATAAAAAGCGCTTGCAGGAACAAAAACATAATATTCCAGAAACACGCTTTGCCGTTCCTATCAGCTGTTCGTAACACTTCCCACAGTAAAATGATGCACATGCTGTTTTCTTTGCAAATTTGCATCATAGGATTGTTTTTTGTTTTTCCTGCAGTATATAAAAATTGCTGTATCTCCAAAATAAAACTATGAAGACACTCAAAATAAATTTCCTGTGGTGGGAAACTATTTTTTTGCAACTTTATTGTATTTAAAGTTTTGAGGGATAAACCTCTTAAATTTCTCCAAGTAGAAATATATGTAAACAAAACAAAAGCGATTTTCAATTTTTTTTGTAGTTTATTGCACTTTTTTGCAATTTATGTAATTACTATGGACTTAATGCATACATATTATTAAAATATGGGCTATAACAGTTGTATTGATGTATAGCAACTTGAAATGCTCCCACAAATGGCACTACAACATGTAAAAAAAAATAAAATAATATAAGCTCTGGTGGACTTGGTTCTATGGTAGGTCTTAAAGGGTTAAATAAATATCGTCAAATAATCGTGATCTCAATTTCAGTGAAAATAATCGTGATTATCATTTTTGCCATAATCGAGCAGCCCTAATGCACTGCATTACTTTAACAAGGAAATTAATTATGTTATGGTTCACCAAGTTCTGGAGCCAATGGTAAAACTATTTTCTTCAAATCAAATCAGCACTGTTGAGGTGTGTGTGTGTGTGTGTGTGTGTGTGTGTGTGTGTGTGTGTGTGGTTTCTGATCAAAAGTTAATCAGCTTTGTAGAAGTTTTGATATTTTTTATGATGTCCATCTGACTAACTTCCCAACATCTATCTATACATACGTTTTCTTCCACTTATACAATTCAGGGTTGCAAGGTGCTCGCAAGCGAGGTACACCCCGAACAATCACTATGCGAGCACACAGAGGCAAACAATGATTCGTGGTCATTAGGTTTACTGGCCATTTATAATTTGCCAGTAAACCTAATGTCTTGAGAGAGCCCATGGAGGCACATGGTGAGCTTGCAAACTAGACACAGAATGGCCCCAGCTGGTTGTAAGTGCCGTCGTTACCACTGTGACCTTATAGTAAAAGGTTCAGGGAATACAATTCTCCAGTACATGGTAGTATAGTGGTATGCAAAAGTTGGGGCATCCCTGATAATTTTCATGATTTTTCTTCATAAATCATTGGTTGTTTGGATCAGCAATTTCAGCAATATATCATATAGCAGATGAACAAAATTATATTTGAGAAGTGAAATAAACTTTATAGAATTTACAAAAAGTGTGCAATAGTTACTTAAACAAAATACAGTTGCATAAATTTGGGCACCCTTGCCATTTAATGATTTTAATACCTTTAGCACTAATTATTGGAACACAAAATTTGTTTGGTAAGCTCCCTGATCCTTGATCTACACACACAGGCGAATCCAATCATGAGAAAGGGTATTTAAGGTGGCCAGCATCATTCAACTATTCAGCCCACTTTGCACAAGGGGATGCTGTATGGGAGAGTAATGCAGAATTAGCCTTTTCTGCACACATGCCACAAACAGAGTGGCTTGAGGTATGCTAAAGCACATTTGGACAAGCCAGCTTCATTTTGGAATAAGGTCCTGTGGACTGATGAAACTAAAATTGAGTTATTTGGGCATAACAAGAGGAAACAGAACACAGCATTCCAAGAGAAAGACTTGCTACCCACAGTAAAATTTGAGGTTGAGAGTCCCATGGATTCCAGTCAATATCAGCAGATTCTTTTAATTCAACTCAATTCAATTTTATTTATATAGCCAAATCACAACAACAGTCGCCTCGAGGCACTTTATATTGTAAGGTATACCATACAATAATACAGAGAGCAACGTTCAAGAATCAGTGACAAAGTTGAAGTTGTGCCGGATATTGAGCTAGATATTTCAACCAGACAATGGCCCTAAACACTGCTCAAAATCTGCTAATGCAATCATGCAGAGGAACAAGTACAATGTTCTGGAATGGCCATCTCCAGACCTGAATATTGAAAAACTTGAAAATCTGTGGTGGATTTTTCTGTTGGGGTGCCCAAATTTATGCACCTGCCTAATTTTGTTTAGGTAACTATTGCACACTTTCTGTAAGTCCTATAAACTTAATTTCACTTAAATATCATTGTGTTCATTTGCTATATGATATAATTAGATGACAGTGCTGATTTATGAAGGAAAATCATGAAAATTATCAGGGATGCCCAAACTGTTGCATATCGCTGTAAATGGGTCACCAGTAACCTCACTGATGTTAGTTGCATTATTTTTTTAACACGAATAAAGAGATCAGTGTGTATTCCGTCTTCGTCAGTCTCATGGTAGTAGCATTAGCCAAAAGAAATAAAACAGACTACATAAAAAGAAACCTGTTGCAATTTAGGTCTTTTTGGGTTCTTTTGGGGGGGGGTTGCCAGTCTAGAAGAGCTGGGCAGAGGGTGCAGTCTTCTAATAGTCTGGAAAGACTGACATAGTCCTATTTGGTTGGTCGATGCAATGCTTTAGGCCAACTCCAATGAAATTGAACCTGCTCTCCAGTGTTACTGCAACAAGGATTTTGGAAGTGATAACAGAAGGAAGAGGGTTGTTCAACCACCTCAACATCCATTAAAGAGAAACAATCAGGACAACATCTCGACATTAAATTAGGCCTTAATTTTGGTGTTTAATTAGTAAATGAAGAGTTGGGGTTGTGGGGGAATTAAGATCCAAAAAAGTATGATTCCAAAAAAAGTAATTCTCACTCACAACTTTTTCTTTGTGCCCAGACTTCTAGGCCTTTGCCTTCCAGTCCTTTGTCTACAGTTGACACAACATAAAATAATAAAATTTGTACTAATGTCTATGGAGTCATTGGATCACACAACAGCTTGCTAAGTGTATACACATGTGTGCGTTTAGGTTGAAACTATTTCCTAAGCCCTGTTGTTTATAAGAGTTTAACAGAGTATATTACAGTTAGGCTGGGGGAAAAAAAATCATCGTTGCTTCATTGTTTACATTTCAGATACAAGTAACTGATGTCCCTGTTGCTGTGTCTCTTCTCTCCCCCTTTAGCACAGCCAAATCCACCAAAAATTCATGAAGGATGGTGGGCATACAAGGAGGTGGTGCAGGGGAGCTTTGTTCCAGGTATGCTTCAAAACTGTGTGCAGCACTTTGATGCATATAGTTTTCACAATACAGATTTTCCTGCATGTACTTTAAATATAATATATATAGTGCACATGTATAGTGTGTGTTTGATCCAGAAGTCAGTGATTACTACACATTTAAGATTACATCGGGCAACGTTGCCCTACTCTCACAGCTAACACGTCTTTTTGATTGATAGCAGCTCACTGATCCTCCCAACTTTTCCATCTTGTTTTGTATCTGCATGCCAATTATTTCCCAGAGGTTGTATTTTCTGCTTAGCTTAGGTGCTTTTGAGTTGTGTGTGTGTGTAGATGATGCAATCTCTGTCTTTATGAGGACTAAATGTCTGCATGCAAAAAAAGCAATTAGGAAAATTGAAATAGAGGACATTTAATTTCTACTCTTGTACTAGCATCAAAGCGAACTTTACCTGAAGGTTAAATGTGAGCAGTGAATCTTTACACGATGAAAGTGGAAGTATTAAGGAGCAATTAGAGGTAACTCACCCTAAGGCTGTTTTGTCAACTCCCTGTTACTCATGAGGTATCCGTTGGTGTCAATACCCTGGCAAACTTGCCACTGCAATATCAGCTGGCAAGAGATAATAGTCCCTTTTTACAGAAAATTTAAAGACTGAGTTTGAAGGGCAGGCAGTGCTTTTGCAAAGGTTTAAAATCCCAGAGACTGGATTGGTGCACTTTCTGGTCCTGGAATCTTTGTGCTTTTTTTTTTTTTTTTTTTTTTTTTTTTTGGCCTTCCTTTGTTCATTATATTTTCTGGCCAGTGTAATAGGCTGGTGCATCGGGTACCTGATACCAAAGAAAACCTTCTGTATATCTGGGCCACAGCGTGGTATCTAAAAATTCTCTCTTGTTGTGCATACAATAACATAACAGTTACCAGTGTACAGTTACTGTGTAACCTACATACACATTCACAGGTCATAGTTTCAAGACAGCTAAAATGCTGCTTACACTTGGTTCACAAGCTGTGAAGTTATTACAAATCCTAGACTGCTACTGGATTGGATGGGTTTCTGCTCATCATTTCAAAATCTATTTTTGTTGAAAGGCATATATTATCATAGGAAAATTTGTAATAGATATTGGTTTGGCTATTTTTTAGCAAGGATAGACAGATATAACAAAACTTTATTAAGTGTTCAGTGAGGGTATAATAAGAAAAACAAAATTGGTTGTGATTTGAGGTTTTGCAGAATTCTCCAATATTTCTCTCTATGTATGAAGATGAAAATGTCATGATTTCAAATCACTCAAACGGATTCAGTAGCGTAATAAGGTAGCAGGACACACTTCCGGTTTATGTGACTATGGCGTAGGTCGCACCGAGCGTAGCTCCTGCAGAGTCTGTTTTTGCTTTTTGTGTTTACAATGTTAATAAGAGCGCAAGCACCTCTCAGCCGAACTTGCAGCCTGCTGCTAACACTGCATCCCCGCCTCGTGGTAAAACTTCGCCACTGCCTGGGTCACCCGACACGCCGCTCGTCGATACGGAAAAATTCACGAAGGCTGAACTCCTCTCTGAACTTCGTGAAGAAATTTCAGCACTGTTTAAAAAGGAACTGACGGCAGCGTTTGCGGAGAATCTCACGTCTATCAGGTCCGATATACAGCAACTAAAAACGGACCTTTCCTCAAATATAACTACCATGCGGCAGGAATTCGCTGGCCTCAGGAGCACAGTTATGGAGATGGAACAGTCTCTCTCCACATGCACGGATGATATTGTCCACCTCCAAGCCAAAGTGGATGCGATGTCAAAGGAGTTGGCCACATTGGAGAATAAATGCGAGGATTTGGAGTCCAGGTCAGCTGTGAGACGGGCGCTGCTCTTGTGGCGACCTGCAGCAGGTGTTTATTGGCATTTATTGGCATTTCTTTCTCTTTTTGTTTTTAACTTTGTTTTAACGCTGTTCTTAACCGTGGTTTTAACTTTTTGCCGACATGGAGATCTTCTACACCTTAGTTTTATTGTTGTTGGCGATATTCACCTGGAGTCATTCACTCTCACTGACAATCACTTATACACGCGAGGAACTACTTGGATTACGGTGGTCCTGCTTGTCTATGTACGACTCTTCTAATGCTCGACCAGATGTGCTTCTTGGTGAGGATTTATTTCCCCGGTCAAAGACTAATTTTGGAAAGCCCCGCCGCTTGAGAAAACGCGGAAAGAAAGGCGGCGTGCGTCAGCGTGTAAGAAAACTTCGGAGGAAGAATCGTGTTCCTCTGCCTTCTATGATTCTGGCCAATGTCCAATCTCTTAGGAACAAAACGGATGAATTACAAGGGAATGTGCTTCATCTACGGGAATACAGGGAGGCTTGTCTGATGGCGCTTACCGAGACATGGCTGACCGATATGGACAGTGACACTTCACTGCGAATCAGCGGCTTTGGGACCCCTGTCAGATTGGATCGGAACTGTGGAGTAACACGCAAATCTCACGGAGGGGTTTGTTTATATATCAACCAGGGCTGGTGTAATAATTTTACTGTGCGGGAGCGGTTGTGTCTTCCTGACATCGAGCTCCTTTCAGTATCTGTCAGGCCTTTTTACTTACCGAGGGAGTTCCCTCAAATTTTTGTCACTGTTGTTTACATTCATCCTAAGGCTGACGTTAAAGTTGCTGCTGATGCCATTTTTAAAGTGGTACACAATCTGCAGACTCTCTCACCGGATGCTCCTAATTTTATTCTCGGTGATTTTAACAATTGTAATCTTAAGAAATCACTGAACAATTTCTTTCAATATGTCACTTGTCCTACAAGGCATAACAAAACGCTGGATTTGTGTTATGGACCAATTAAGGGGGCATACAAGTCTGTGGCCGGACCTGCGCTAGGTTCTTCGGATCACAATGTTATTCACTTCCTCCCTGCTTACAGATCTGTGATTAGGAGGGAGAAGGCCTGTGTGAAGCGGACTAATGTCTGGACAAAAGACAGTTGTGTTGCCCTTCAGGGGTGTTTTGATTGCACTGACTGGTCCGTGTTTCAAGAGAGCACTTCTGATTTGGATGAACTCACTGATGTGGTGTGTAGCTACATCTCTTTTTGCAAAGACTCTGTGGTTCCAGTCAGAGAATTTAAGACTTTCCCTAATAACAAACCGTGGCTCTCTAAAGATATTAAGGATCTGATTCTTAAAAGGAAAATTTCTTTTAACGAGGGAGACGTTCCCACTGTGAGAATATTGAGGAAGGAGGTGAGGGCTGCAATAAAGATCGCCAAGATGAGGTATAGAAATAAGATTGAGGCAGAACTCAGCAGTAACAACCTCAAAAGAGCTTGGCTTGGTATGAAAACAATGGCAGGGCTTCAGACGAAAGGTAAAAGCAGCATTACCTTAGAGGGGTTTACCTCTGACAAATATCTGGCAGACAGACCTTCGTTTTGAGAACTATGATTGTTCTAGGCAGACCAGCACACTGAGGGAAAAGACCATCACTCCCCCATCTATTTGTATTGATGAGACAGGGGTAGCTAATCTTTTTAGACATACCAAAAGCAAGAGTCCTGGACCTGACAACATCTGTGGACAGGTACTGAGAACTTGTGCTGATCAGCTGAGTGGGATTTTTCACTATATCTTCTCACTTTCTTTAGAGCTACAGATGGTACCTAAAATTTGGAAACATGCGATCATTGTTCCTGTTGCTAAGGGCAGTTCTCCTAAGGCACTGAATGATTTTAGGCCTGTGGCTCTGACTTCTTTAGTGATGAAGACATTTGAGAAGATAATTAAGAAGGAGATTTTAATGCATGTTGAACACCATCTTGACCCCTTCCAGTTTGCCTATAGAGCAGGGAGAGGTGTGGAGGATGCTGCTGTCACACTCCTGCATCTCTTGTATAAGCATCTTGAGGCCCCCCACACCCATGCAAGATTATTATTTGCTGACTTTTCATCTGCATTTAATACAATTCAACCCCTCTTACTTGCTGACAGGCTTTACAATCATTTCAAGCTTGACACTAGTCTGGTCGGCTGGGTGACAGACTTTCTGATCAATAGGTGTGAGGGTAAATCATGTCTTTTCTGATGTGCTCTCCTCCTCTACTGGATCACCCCAGGGTTGTTGCCTCTCTCCCCTTCTGTTCATTCTGTACACAAATGAGTGTCGCAGCAATTTCACAAACAGACACATCCTGAAGTTTGCTGACGACACAGTGATCGTCAGTCTTCTAGTGGGGGACGAGTCAGGCCATGGACAGGTTGTAGATGATTTTGTGAATTGGTGTGATGAGTCCTTCCTCTCACTTAACGTGTCAAAAACTAAAGACATGATTATTGATTTTAGGAAGTCCTCTTATAGCTCATCACCCAATATCATTAAAACTGCCGATATTGGGATCGTTGAGAGTTATAAATATCTAGGTGTGGTACTTGACCATAAACTGTGTTTTGAGTCATTTTAAGTACGTCTCTGCGTCAGTACACATGCCCATCATGCAGAACCATCTGTTTACTCCTGGCCTCATTGATGGTACCTATGTACAGTGGAAGCATCATGGTATTAATACGTTTAAGGATCTCTATAAAGATGGCACTTTCTTAACTTTTTTAGACCTGTGTTCAGAAACAAATCTTCCGGCTACCAATCTATTCCGTTATTTTCAGGCACGGCATTGCACTTCTGCTCTCTTCCCCTCCTACCCTCTTCTTCCAAATGTCCAACCGTGGGAGGAATTCTTATCCCTCAAACCCAATAAGAAGTCAATTATATCTTTAATATATAAACAACTTATGGATTTAAATGTCCATTCAGTTGCTAAAATTAGGGGGGCTTGGGAGCGGGAGTTAGGAGTAATTTTTTCGGATCAGCAATGGGAGAAAGCAGTATCCAATGTCCGTTACAGTACGTCCTGTGCCAGGTTACAACTTATCCAGTTCAAGGTGTTGTACAGGGTTTACTATTCAAAGTCTCGTCTGTCTGAGATTTACCCACAAGTGATGGATCAGTGTGAGAGATGTCATGCCACCCCATGTGACCTAGGCCATATGTTCTTTCTGTGCCCAAGACTCCATGGCTTCTGGAGTCAGTATTCAGTTATTCTTTCCAAGGCTCTTGGGACCCAAATCTGCATGGACCCTTTTCTAGCTGTTTTTGGGCTTCCAGTCAACACTGGTCTAACCGACCCTACACACTTCAAAATATTAGCCTTTACATCACTTTTGGCTAGACGTTGCATCTTACTCCTTTAGAAATCTTCAAAGCCACCTTCAGTTTCTTTTTGGTTTAGAGATGTGATGTCATTTCTTAAATTGCAAAAGATAGGCCTTGTGGCGAAGGGCAAATACAGAGAATTTTATCGTATCTGGGGCCCCTTCGTAGACTATTGCAAGTCATTAAACGCTCTACCAGCTGATTAATATCATATCTCCTCCCCCCCCCCCCCCCTTTTTTTTTGTGTGTGTGTGTGTGTTTTGGGGTTTGTTGTTTGTGTTTGTTTTGGGTTTCTTATTAGGTTTTGTTTTGTTTGTTTATTTAAGCGTGTGTGTGTGTGTGTTATCGTATCTGTTCATGTAAGAAAAACTAAAAAATATGTGAGGGGAACAGATTGTATTGTCATTGTAAACTACTGTACACTTGTCTCTCAATAAAAATATGAAAAAAATAAGGTAGCAGGACACTGCAGTATGTATCCTGTGAATAAAGTTCTGAAGGCCACTGTGCGCCTTTCAGCTATATATAGTTATATTGCGATTATCAGAGACAGCTTAGGAGGAAATGTTATTTTGGATTACATAATCATCTGACAGGAGTTCTTAACAAAAGTAGCAGTTTGTATGTTTGATTGACGGTCAGATTATTGTTGTTGAAAAAGAAATGGAAATACTACTTCAACCTCACAGGGAAAAACAGTAATATCAATGCAAAGCTCATGTCAGGTTTGAAATAGTGCTTATCAGAGTTCTGAACCCTCTTTCCTTCTTTTCACCTGTTAATAACCCATTTCACTTTGCTGAAACACTTCTCTGTGGAGGTCAAAAACTGTGGCCCAGCATATTGGAACATTTGCACCCCAAGGTTAGCAAAGCAGATGTAATCACGTTTTCAGGCCTGGTTAACCTTTAGAATATTGCACAACCTTTCAGTGTACTCTCAATTAGCTTTAAATTTGATAAAGGTCAGATAAAACTCCAGGTACTGCATCAGTTTCCGCTTTGCGTTTACCTTTTGTTTCTTTGCCATGTCCTTACATTTGACTCCTTCAGTTAAAAGTTGTGTAATGTGTCATCAGCATCACTCACTGCACTTCCAGAAAAAAGGTTACAATAAAAGTCAATTTCTATGATCTACATGATAAGATAAGATAAGATAAGATAAGATAGAACTTTATTAATCCCTCGGGTGGGTTCCTCTGGGAAATTCGATTTCCAAAAAAGCACAGCACCGACAGAAGTTACAGAGTTATACACACACACATATATATAAATACAGAGACAATATAAATAAAATATACGAAGGGGATAAATAGAATAAATAGGAATAAAAATAAAAATACAAGTGAATTGCACATTTCAAGTATTGAGTCTATTGCACCGTTGACTATTTACAAAAGTATTGCACAAAAGGTATTGCACAGTGAGGTGAAGAGGCACTACTATGGAACGCCAGGACTGCCATAATGAATTAATTAAATACACCATTAAATAATTAATTAAATGTGCAATAATTAATTAAAATTGGAATTAATTAATTAAATAAATAGTTATGACACATGTAATTAATTAATTATTGACACATTTAATTAATTATTTATGTATTTCACATTTTAATTAATTATTGACACATGTAATTAATTAATTATTGACACATTTAATTAATTATTTATGTATTTCACATTTTAATTAATTATTGACACATTTAATTAATTATTGACACATTTAATTAATTATTTAATGATATATTTATTTATTTCATTTTGGCAGTCCTGACGCCTGGCTCTCGTCATGAAATAATTTTATCTGTCAGCCTCACCCATCAAACTCAGGGGGCGGGGTTAACGCTGCCCATGCAGCTTCTCTAACATTTGATTGGTTGCCGTGCAAAGTAAGTCAAAACAGGTCGATCCTAGAAAATCGATTGCTTGTGTAGACTTGGGGCAGCCAGTTATCCCAGAATGCAGATCAAATCACAAGCAGCAATGGTGGTGGTGTAGTTTTAAAATACCCCGTTTTTCTGTCACCAGCTACACTTTTAACAGTGTTTTAGCCGCGAATGTCGCGACGTATGTCTGGTCAGGTTGTCAACATAGAACATGTTTGCAAAAGTGCTCAGATGTTTTCAGAGATTTCACTAGCTCTGCTAACAGTTAGCATGCAGAGTGCACCGAGGGGGTTACGTTAACCGGTTTGTTTACATATTCCACTCTCCGTGTTCCACATGTTGCATTCGCAGATTCTCATTTTCACCGAACGATCGTCTCTTTCCGCCTGGTCTTGTGTCTCTGTGCTTCTGTAACATAAAGAACGAGCTGACATTTTTCTCACGAAACCAGCGATCAGCTCAGCAGACCCTCAGTTTACCTGCATGCATCCTCCTCCTCATCTGTCAGCTGTTTAACACCTGCTGCTAATTCAAGAAACACGCCTAGTTACCTGGTGATAGTCACAGTTTAACTGGGCAGCCGGTGCTCGATATAACGCAATGTCAGCGCATTTTTCTGCACAAGATAAGTAAATATAGTGTTTTCCCCGAGCGCAGAGCTGCTGGAGCTCGTTTCCTTACAGAGCACTTTATAGGCGAACAGCTTTATCAGCGGCTGATGTCCAATCACCGGCACACAGCTTTCAAACCTCAGCTGAGTTTTAGCTCTCAGTGGTTAAACGCTGGACTTCATTCACTCAGGTTCTGTCTGTCGGGTCACGTTTACTTCGCTGTTTTATTTACAACTGAGCAAATCGGTTTGGCTGAGGTTAAAGTTACGTTTCATAACTGCATAGTTTCACAGACGTTTAATGGTTCACTGGCACATGTGTTAGACTGAACTATCATCTAAATATCATCTGTTTTTTAATAGTTATTCAACTGTATTCTAAGCACCAGCTGTCTGTTAGAATGTGATTTTTTTTTCTCTCTCTGTTGGCAGAGGTATAAAAATGCGCAGGAAAATCTGACATGCATGGCGAACTTCACCGACGATATTTAGGGAGGAATAAACACACATCAAACATAAATGAACCATTTGTCTGTCTCCATAATTGAGAGAATTTTCTCTTCTTATGTCAACACTCTCTCTCTTTTTTTTTTCTTTTTTTTTGCTTTTTCGGTCATGTTATGTTTACCTGTCAAAGGCTTGTTACAAACTATGAAACACATTGTGCAGACTTCTGGATGTTAGAAGAAAACTAATACTGCTCATGAATGAGACTAAAGGCAGGAAGGTGTCCTTTAAAACTAAACATGTTAATAGGACCTCCCTGTTTATATCATAGTTTATGATATAGCACGTGTATTTCAGTAATAGCCTGCTGAGGCCACTATACGTGCTGGCCTCATATCAAATGTGAAGGCAGACTGAGTCTATGTTTGACGTTTTTTATATCTAATCTTCCTTTTCAAACATTTAAACAGCAGCGAGTCTGCAGCTGAGGGAATACAAATTCAAATTGTCGGAACAGGTTTGCTCGTTTCTTGGATTCATTTGGTGATTTATTAAATGTATAACTGTTATTCTAATCTGCTGCTGAGTCTCTTACACTTTTCTTTATGCTGTATATTTTCACGTCTCTGGAATAGTTGGCAGTTAGATAGTCAGCTGGGAAACTTTGTGTTAACTCATGGAGCTGAGGATATCGTGGATATGCTGACCTCGCTGCGTGGTGTACAGAGCGAGGTCAGCATGATTAATATTCACAATAAAAATATTAGCCGAACATCATGAAGTCTGTATGTGTTTCATAGTGTCGAACAACCTTTGTACAGTTAAAGCCAGCAGTTACTACATGACGGAAACACCAACGTTATCTCTTTTATGTGTTTATACACAGGTCACGCTGATTACTGAACAAAAACCCAAAGATCAGATGTTAAACAGATTTATTTGCTCTCTCTCCTCCTTAAACATGTTTTTAATGTTAGTTATAATTCAGAATTGGCGACTGAAACACGTAGGACACATAAGAACATCAGGAAATAAAACATCGATAAATATAACCTCAGTAAAAGAAGTCAGCGGGGGTTACTACAGCTGTGTACCGGGGCCTGCGCTTTGTCGGTGGGATTGCTGGCGAGGCGAGCGGGTCTATCCCACGCTTTGCCGTGAGACTGGGCAGACATCTCCGAAATCATCGAAACACTTTTGCAAAGAGGCTGTATCTTGACAAACCGACCAGACACATGAAGATTAAACCACTACATTCTCGGCTAAAAAAATATTAAAACGGTATTTGGTAACACACAAACAGGGTTTTTCAAAGCTCAGTTCTGTTAGCTTCCACATGCCGGTTGTTGTGTGCTAGAAACAATGGCCACCAGGCCAAAGCAATGGTTTTGACTCGATCAGCGTTAACCCCGCCCCCTGAGTTTGATGGGTGAGGCTGACAGATAAAATTATTTCATGATGAGAGCCAGGCGTCAGGACTGCCAAAATGAAATAAATAAATATATCATTAAATAATTAATTAAATGTGTCAATAATTAATGAAATGTGTCAATAATTAATTAAAATGTGAAATACATAAATAATTAATTAAATGTGTCAATAATTAATTAATTACATGTGTCAATAATTAATTAAAATGTGAAATACATAAATAATTAATTAAATGTGTCAATAATTAATTAATTACATGTGTCATAACTATTTATTTAATTAATTAATTCCAATTTTAATTAATTATTGCCACATTTAATTAATTATTTAATGGTGTATTTAATTAATTCATTATGGCAGTCCTGGCGTTCCATACACTACAGCTTAGTTGTTCCCCCCTCCTTTGTCCTCCTGTTTCCCCTCCCTCTCCCCTCCAGAGAGGAGTTAAACAGTCTGATGGCGTGTGGGACAAAGGAGTTTTTAAGTCTGTTAGTTCTTGTCTTTGGGAGAAGCAACCTGTCACTGAACAGACTCTTCTGGTTGTTAATGGCCGTGTGCAGAGGATGCCTGGCATTGTCCATAATGTCCATCAGTTTCTTTAATGTCCTTTTCTCTGCCACTGTCACCAGAGTGTCCAGCTTCATGCCGACCACAGAGCCAGCCCTCCTGATCAGTTTCTCCAGCCTGGATGAGTCCTTCTTTGCTGTGCTGCTCCCCCAGCACACCACAGCATAGAAAAGTACTCCAGCAACCACCGACTGGTAAAACATCCTCAGGAGCTTCCTGCAGATGTTAAAAGACCTCAGCCTCCTGAGGAAGTACAGTCGGCTTTGGACTTTTTTATACAGGTGCTCTGTGTTGCATGACCAGTCCAGTTTATTGTCCACCCACAGCCCGAGGTACTTGTACTTGTTGACCACCTCCACCTCCTCCCCCTCTATCTGAACCGGCAGTGGACCTGCTCTAGACCTCCCGAAGTCCACAACCAGTTCCTTAGTCTTTGAGGTGTTGAGTTGCAGGTGGTTTGTGTGACTCCATGCGACAAAGTTCCTCACCAGACTTCTGTACTCCTCTTCCTGATCATCCCAGATACACCCCATGATGGCTGTGTCGTCTGCAAACTTCTGAATGTGGCATAATTCAGAGTTGTAGCAGAAGTCAGAGGTGTACAGGGTGAAGAGAAGAGGGGACAGCACAGTTCCCTGTGGTGCTCCTGTGCTGCTGACCACTGTGTCAGATGTGATGTCCTTCAGCCTGACGTACTGTGGTCTGTCGGTGAGGTAGTCGGAGATCCAAGCCACCAGGCAGGGGTCCACCTCCATCCTGTTCAGTTTTTCTTGAAGCATACAGGGCCGGATGGTATTAAAGGCACTGGAAAAGTCAAGAAACAGGATCCTGACCGTGCCTTTTCCCCCATCCAGGTGTGAGTGGGCTCTGTGTAGGAGGTACAGGATGGCATCCTCCACTCCGACACCCGCCTTGTATGCAAACTGTAGTGGGTCCTGGGCATGTTGTACCTGTGGTCGGAGGAGGTTGAGGAAGAGCCGCTCTAGAGTCTTCATAAGATGTGACGTCAGTGCCACCGGTCGGAAGTCATTCAGCTCATTGGGCCGGTTCTTTTTGGGGACCGGGACGATGCAGGATGTCTTCCATAGGGCGGGCACTCTCCCCAGTCGCAGACTGAGGTTGAAGACTCGTTGTAGCGGCTCCCCAAGTTCAGCAGCACACGCCTTTAGCATCCTAGGACACACCTTGTCTGGGCCTGCTGCCTTTCTGGGGCGAAGCTTCCTCAGTTGTCTCCTGACCTGATCCACTGTGACACTGGGAGATGTTTGGGAAGAGGGAGGGGGGGAGATGTCTTGCTGCTGAGAGAGGGATTGGAGGAGGGGGGTGTCATGGTGTCAGGAAGGGGGGGAAGCGAGGGAGGTAGGAGAGTGGGGATTGGACTCTGTAGTGAAGGTGAGGGTGGGGGGGTTGTGGGCTGGTCAAACCTGTTGAAGAAGTTGTTGAGTTCGTTTGCCTTCTCCACAGTCCCCCCCATTGTGCTTTTCTTGGTGTTGTGGCCTGTGATGGTTTTCACACCATTCCAGACCTCCCTCATATTGTTCCTCTCCAACTTCTGCTCCACCTTCCTCCTGTAGGTGTCCTTTGCTTCCCTCAGGCAGCGTTTCACCTCCCGCTGTGCTGCTTTCATCTCCTCCTTCACTTTGCTCCTGAAAGCCTTCTTCTTCATGTTGAGGACAGCTTTGACTTCCTGTGTTACCCACGGTTTGTTATTAGGATAACACCGTACCGTCTTAGCAGGGGCGACCGTGTCCACACAAAAGTTGAGGTAGTCTGTAAGACAGTGTGTCGCCCCCTCTATGTCCTCACCATGTGGGCTCAGGAGCACATCCCAGTCTGTGGTGTCATAACAGTCCCTCAGAGCATCCTCCTTTGAATGAATCTACCTACTAGAGCAAATTATTGTTTTGCTTTTTGGAAAACCAAAAAGGCAAATATATGTTCCCAAGTAGTAAAAGTTGCATCCAAATGTTAAAGTGCAATTAGCAGACAGTGTTCAGAAAGAAATTATGATATAAATTTTGATGCAAAAGTTACCACTTTTTGAAAGTCCTTTGAAAATGCAAATCGCTTTTCAAATATCCTGTATCTTATTTTGCCCCTTATTTTTTGCGTTAGAGCAACTGTTATGATTTGACAAATACATAAATAAAATACAATTGAACAGAAAATTAAATTAAAAGTTCATTTTTGTATCATTGTATAGCGTTCAAAACTGGTGTCCATAAGATACAAAGCATAGGGGTACTTATTTGGGAACTTGAGAATTACATTGCCCCAGTTATAAGCCATTGTACCTCTAAAGACACTATAAGGTAATTTATTTTGTGTTCTTCTTTCTGTAGCAAAGACTTGACGGCTCAAACAATTCTTCCATTATTACATCTTTGGATTATGCTTCTTAGTTTATTCATTTTGGTATAATTAATGAATAAGCGTGCTTCATTAAATTTGTGTGCCATTTAGTTTTTGTCTGTGATCATATTATTCAGCTGAATTTGAATTAACATAGCAACAAGTTTTTTTTGTGCTGTAAAAACAATAACCACCATTAAAGTTATTAGAATTCTAAATGACCAAAATAAAAATTGCTCAGAAAAGCAAAGCCTCAGTTCTAGTCTGTGTTTATCTTAGAGCACAGGCATGAGCAGAATTTTAGGTATGCTAAAAATATCATACAAATTAGATCCTTCTCACCCAGTTGCAAATCCTTTGTTTTTGAGTGTATGAGTTTTCATATCCATCTAATTTTTATGTATTAATGCAAGACTATTAGACAGTGGCTCTAGTGGCAATACATACCAAGGAAGACTTGGGTATTTGAATCTTTCGGGGTTTCTTGATCTTAACAATGTTAAGAAGGAGTATTAGTGTGTGATTTGTCTTATAAGGTGGCTCTTTTAAGTAAATCTTTTTCATTGGACTTAAATCCAAATCTATGTGAAGGTTTCAAAAACACCTGGATTGATGTAACATTGCTATCATAGACATAGCTGCACCAATAAACTATGGCTGCAAACCTGATATTTAAAAACTAATATGTATAACTTTTTACTAGAGGTGGGGAGATTGATCTAAATATTGATAATACTTGTAACATCGGACCCAAGAAACATAAGCTGGGCGAATATGGCGACAGCAGCACTTTTATTCAATACTGTGGTTTTGCATCGGGACACAGACACTCCCGCTCTCTCCCACTGCTGTCACATCCGCCCTCCTCTCCGACTGTCACTGCCAACATATCAAGAGTTGACAGTGACAGATCCCCAGCACACCTGTTCACCCCGCCCCTGCGCCGCCCCGGGAGCTCACTGCGTCACCCCTCCTCTGCAGCTGGCCAGAGACCACACCCACGCCACAATACTTTACTGGTCTCAGATATTGGCTAAATACTAGTGCATTGATACTTTGTTTCTATCCTCTAAGTTTAATATGTAGCTCACTGAATTATATTAAATAATTGTTTTGAGAAATGAAAACATATACTTCCAAATATGCAGTAATAATTTATTTTTGTTTTTAAGAAAAGTAAGAGCCACATATGAGGATATTCATTTAACATTTTGATAGAACAGTAGCAGTATAATGTCCTCGTAAGTGGCTATCAGGCCCTTGTAGAGCAAAATTGAGTATTTTGGTCTAAATAACCCAAAATGTGATGTCCACATATGTAGACGCCAGGTCCTAGGAGGTTAATGTGCTTCAGGGACTAGGAGAAGCCCAATACAAAACACATAGAATGCTTATCACAGGCAGCCAACCTAATTTTTACAGTGAGCTGTTGGCTGGCAGTGTTTCAGAGTTTTGGTCACATTTCTACTTAGATATCAGTCTATCGTGAAAAGATTTACATTATCTGTAATATCACATGTCACACACACAAAAAAACCCTGTCTTCTTTCAGCTACTCGCTTTAGTAGTTGCCACAGTGTATCATCTGCCTCCATCTAACCCTGTCCCTAGCATCCTGTGTCACACCAATCCTCTGCATGTCCTCTGTCACTACATCCATGAACATTCTCTGTGGTCTTTAACATTGTCTGTAACTTTCTCCAGTATATCCACCTCTAAACATCTCCAAGCTGGCATCACTTCCTCCTTGCTAATATGCTGCACCTTCTGATTCACTAACTGTCCTCCTGTCTCTCATTTTCTTCATTCACGAATTCCCTAGAGTACCGCTTTCACTTTCTCTACACAATGTCTTCACTTATTAAAGTATTTCCATCTCTAACCATAATAGCTCCAATGTGCTGAACATCCTTTCCAGCTATATTTAAAGTCCCTGCTTATACCTGCATACTCCTGCCTGTCTTTCAGTGTCAATGCCCCCCCCCCCTTTTGTTTTTCTTCCTCTGTCTTTAATTGTCAGAGGAAGAAATATATATACAG
This sequence comes from Diplotaxodon limnothrissa, assembly GCF_057381915.1. Classification (NCBI taxonomy): domain Eukaryota; kingdom Metazoa; phylum Chordata; class Actinopteri; order Cichliformes; family Cichlidae; genus Diplotaxodon; species Diplotaxodon limnothrissa. The sequence goes on from NC_140603.1 coordinate 5,078,598, forward strand.
GAAGCCTGTTTCAGCTCTCTGTTAAAAAGTCAAATTCTCTGATCCTATGAGTCTTACCCAGCAGGTAATGCAGAGTTCAGATGGAGCTGATGTGGGTGGAGGGACTCGCCAAATCATAACTACCTCGAAATCATCTAGGTGTCTTCCCTACTAACACTGATAAGATAAGCAAACCTGAGTAGCCTTGCAGGTCAAATCTAATCAGTCCCACCTGTTTATGGATTTATTTTAGAGGCCTGGACAGTAAGCGTCAAGATCTTATAATATAAAGTAACCTGTAACCTGCTATTTGCACTTTAAAAGAAATAATACTGAGATTTTTACCTTTACTATTTCACAAAAGGTTAAAAATTGAATGTCCACAATTTAGATTTTAATTGCAGCAAATTTTATTATAGCGATTTAGCAGGAGCAGAGCAAAATCAAAATCAAAATCAAAAGTCATAATTACAAAATCAATAATCAAATCACCTGAACTATACTATAAACTTCTCTGAGCTAATGCTGATTTTGTTTGCCTAAAGATGCACTTATCACAACCAAGAGAAAAACGGCATCCCCTCAGCATTTAGTAGAAGTATGATGTAAACTGAAATCCTTCGGAATTAACCATCTAACATGGCAAAAATGAACAGAGAGGATGTATTTGTATCTGTTGTATCTATCTGTTGTATTTTCCAACTTCTTCACTTAATTTGTATCCATGTCTGCCCTTTCTCTCCCCCTATCTTACTGGATGTCACATCTTCTGAAATGACATCTAACCTCACTCCTGAGGACATCCAGCTGTGTTATTACAAAATGCTTTATTATTAGGAAATTATTAGGAAATAGGGAGAAGTTCTGTTTTAGCACTTTGATCATTTTTAATCACATAAAGACCTTTTACCCTCTTTCAGCTATGAGGACAAGAAGCAGGGGGGACTTCAGTCACTCTCAACCTCACCTGGCAAACTAAATAATCTATTACATGGATTATATCTATATTCAAAATATACAAGATAATAGTTGGCATATACTCAGTTAATAGGATTAGCCACAGGGGGTGTACAACCTTAGTGTTTTCCCATCTATTGCTGTGCATTCATTGATTTTTCCAGCATGTACCATGAGCTCATTTATACCATATATTAACCTCTAGTGCACAGCATCTGTAATTGGTCATTGTGTGTTTCCTAGTCAATGGGTAATAAACTATTCTGTTTATTTAGAAAACAAAAAGATGTACATTTTATTTGAAATACGTAGTCCCAGATTTACACTAGCACCTGAATGCAGCTTAAATTTGGGTATCTCTACAATTTGTGAAGTTGAAAGTAGAGACTACATGAGTTCATGTAGTCTATACTTTGCATGGAGTGGAGCACATAAGTTGTTGGGACCTGGAAATTTAAACATTAATGAGTAAATCTGAAAGGCATTGATGAGCAGTACGAATTTACTTCATCTTATAGTAACTGACCTTTATTCACAGACTGCTGAAGAGAACTAGCCTTTAAAAAAAAAATTCCTATTATTCCTCAAACTCTCTCTCTCCCCTTCTGCTCAAATAAACTATGTACACTGTTTACACAAGCTCAACATTTAATGAGTCTTTTTTATATTAAAGGCCCTGTCTCACTGCAAACTCACTCTCATTCAGTTCAGTTCAATTTAATTTATGCACCACCAAATAACAACAACTGTCAATCAATCATATGACCCTCTATGAGAAAGCACTTTAGTGACAGTGGGAAGGAAAACCTCCCTTTTAACAGGAAGAAACCTTAGGCAGAACCAGGTTGAGGGAGGGCGACCATTGTCCGGCAGATGTTACAGTCAAATGGCCGGTGTGTTGTGGAGTCGACCTAAAAGCAGACACACAAGGGGCAGAACTGAAGTTTAATAAAAAGTGAGCCGTTTATTCAGGCTGGTGGAAAAAAACCCCAAAAATGAACCAAGGCGAACACTAAACAATAACCTAAACTGAGTGAACTAAAACTAGACATGAGAAACCACAAACATGAAAAAGAACATGTAAATGTACTGAAAAAAAAAGAAGATTCTTGAGAGGCATGGATTTCAGTGACATGAGATGAGGAAAGACGATGAACAAAGGGAGACAGAGGATGTAAATATACAGAAGGGTAACAAGGGAAGTGGAATCGCATAGGGAACACCACTGACACAAATGAGTGTGACGCCAAGTTATGGGGAAGCAAATCTAAACACACTGAACACTACGAGACTGTCAAAATAAAAAAGGAAAGACATAAACTAAGACACACCGACTTGACAAGGTGACAGGGAAGTAGAAACGGGAGATGAGACATGGACCCAAACTAAGGGACAAATACGCAGGACATGATGGACACACAAAAGTGCACATGATGGACAGAGGAGACATAGCATGAAACACAGGGAAGGAAACATGTAACAGGAAGGGAAGATGAGACACCTCAACAACACAACATGGAAATGGAAATACAGGGAGTGCAGAATTATTAGGCAAGTTGTATTTTTGAGGAATAATTTTATTATTGAACAACAACCATGTTCTCAATGAACCCAAAAAACTCATTAATATCAAAGCTGAATGTTTTTGGAAGTAGTTTTTAGTTTGTTTTTAGTTTTAGCTATTTTAGGGGGATATCTGTGTGTGCAGGTGACTATTACTGTGCATAATTATTAGGCAACTTAACAAAAAACAAATATATACCCATTTCAATTATTTATTTTTACCAGTGAAACCAATATAACATCTCCACATTCACAAATATACATTTCTGACATTCAAAAACGAAACAAAAACAAATCAGCGACCAATATAGCCACCTTTCTTTGCAAGGACACTCAAAAGCCTGCCATCCATGGATTCTGTCAGTGTTTTGATCTGTTCACCATCAACATTGCGTGCAGCAGCAACCACAGCCTCCCAGACACTGTTCAGAGAGGTGTACTGTTTTCCCTCCTTGTAAATCTCACATCAGATGATGGACCACAGGTTCTCAATGGGGTTCAGATCAGATGAACAAGGAGGCCATGTCATTAGTTTTTCTTCTTTTATACCCTTTCTTGCCAGCCACGCTGTGGAGTACTTGGACGCGTGTGATGGAGCATTGTCCTGCATGAAAATAATGTTTTTCTTGAAGGATGCAGACTTCTTCCTGTACCACTGCTTGAAGAAGGTGTCTTCCAGAAACTGGCAGTAGGACTGGGAGTTGAGCTTGACTCCATCCTCAATCTGAAAAGGCCCCACAAGCTCATCTTTGATGATACCAGCCCAAACCAGTACTCCACCTCCACCTTGATGGCGTCTGAGTTGGACTGGAGCTCTCTGCCCTTTACCAATCCAGCCATGGGCCCATCCATCTGGCCCATCAAGACTCACTCTCATTTCATCAGTCCATAAAACCTTAGAAAAATCAGTCTTGAGATATTTCTTGGCCCAGTCTTGACATTTCAGCTTGTGTGTCTTGTTCAGTGGTGGTCGCCTTTCAGCCTTTCTTACCTTGGCCATGTCTCTTGAGTATTGCACACCTTGTGCTTTTGGGCACTTCAGTGATGTTGCAGCTCTGAAATATGGCCAAACTGGTGGCACTAGGACTCCCAGTCCTACTGCCAGTTTCTGGAAGACACCTTCTTCAAGCAGTGGTACAGGAAGAAGTCTGCATCCTTCAAGAAAAACATGATTTTCATGCAGGACAATGCTCCATCACACGCGTCCAAGTACTCCACAGCGTGGCTGGAAAGAAAGGGTATAAAAGAAGAAAAACTAATGACATGGCCTCCTTGTTCATCTGATCTGAACCCCATTGAGAACCTGTGGTCCATCATCAAATGTGAGATTTACAAGGAGGGAAAACAGTACACCTCTCTGAACAGTGTCTGGGAGGCTGTGGTTGCTGCTGCACGCAATGTTGATGGTGAACAGATCAAAACACTGACAGAATCCATGGATGGCAGGCTTTTGAGTGTCCTTGCAAAGAAAGGTGGCTATATTGGTCGCTGATTTGTTTTTGTTTTGTTTTTGAATGTCAGAAATGTATATTTGTGAATGTGGAGATGTTATATTGGTTTCACTGGTAAAAATAAATAATTGAAATGGGTATATATTTGTTTTTTGTTAAGTTGCCTAATAATTATGCACAGTAATAGTCACCTGCACACACAGATATCCCCTAAAATAGCTAAAACTACAAACAAACTAAAAACTACTTCCAAAAACATTCAGCTTTGATATTAATGAGTTTTTTGGGTTCATTGAGAACATGGTTGTTGTTCAATAATAAAATTATTCCTCAAAAATACAACTTGCCTAATAATTCTGCACTCCCTGTATACACACACACACACACACACACACACACACACACACATACACACATACACATAAATATATATACACACATATACATATATACTAGGGGTACAACGATACACAAAATTCACGGTTCGGTTCGGTTCTATACTTTGGTGTCACGGTTCGATATTTTTTCGATACAAAAAAAATGTTCATGCCTTTTAGATTTGTCATTTATTAAATTTTCACGGCACATTCCGCACCACATCTCTGTGCGTTCATCATTTGTTTGAAGCCAGCTCACCTCCTGTAACTCCTAGAATACGCGCTTCTTTTGTGGTTTGGACTCCTTCTGACATTTCTTTGGAGGCGGAGGAACATCACAGTAATTGCTTAAAGGAGCTTGCTTCTTCGACATCTTTCAGAGTTCTAAACAAATGTCTGTCCTCCTCATGAAAATCTTATGTACGCAAACACACGTTGCAACTTCTTATCTTGTGCGCGTTTTTTATTTTGACAGCGAATGCGCACCTGCGGACCACTTATGTGCAGCCCTGGTTATTTAGCTCGTTATATTGCAGCCACAGAAATTCTTTTGTCCATAAAACCATAAAACTGCACTTTCTTTTTGCCTTATAGTCTGATTTGTCATAACTTTTCCGTTTTGTGGTAAGCTTTTCTTTGGCTGTCACTTCTTCACCCTGACCTCTCTTATTTGGCTCAGCAGAACTAAAATATATATCCTGCTGCTTTTACACAGGCACTCACATAATGCTCAGCGATTCTCTGCGCGATCAACCTCTCACATGTTTAAGCTTGCTGCGGGAGATTTCACTTGTCATGTTTGCATAGTAAGCTAACGATTAATAAGACGATGTCAGAGGAATTGGTGCACAAATTATCATCACTCGCCAATCAGTGCTGTCGCTCACTATACACGGTTCGCGCGATTGCAAAGTGAAAGCAAAAAACAAGCGCAAATTCAAACGCGATTTTTTTTTTTTTGTGTCTTATCTTTAGCCATCAGAATTGTTGTCTTAAGGCCAAGAAAGATGCCAAGCGGATTTATTTTACCAAGTGGATCATCATGGTCTTGCCATATTGGTCCATTTGATTGACCTTTATTATAATTATGAATTTATTTTATTTACAGTTGCTACAAACGGGACAGACATGACTGGGGGATAGGACAGGGAGAAAGAATGAAAGAAAGAGAGGGAGAGAAAGAAAAACAGAGGGGAGAAGAGACGGTGAGAAGGGGGGGAAGAAAAATAAAAAAAAAAAAAAAAAAAAAAAAAACAACAACACCTGGGTCACCTGTATGGAGAAAAAAAACAGAAGAGAAAGCAAACAACAAAGAGCAACATAATAAAAAAACCCGGCACCATCACAATAAACTAGCTATTAGTAGATACTAAATAATAAACGATATTGTGCAGCACGCAAGATACACAGCGCACAATGTGCTTTGAGGCAGCAGCCAAGAAAGCTGTAGTCCGCGTCTGTGAATACCCGTGTGTACACCTGTGTGCATACCTGTGTGGATCAGCATGCTTGCATTCCAAAGGTTTCTCCATGTAACGATCTGCTAGGGAGTGTGGGGGGGCCACAGCCCCGTCCTCCAGGGTATGAAGCAGGTATGGAGGAGATCAAAACTCCAGACATCCAGAGGCCCCCAGAACACAAGAGACCAAGGAAGACCAACAGAGGGGCAGCCGCGCCACTGTCCCAGTAAGAGCTGAGGAGAGTCCCAGATGAGGGCTCACTCAGCAGCCGCGGAGCAGAAGCCAGGGGGAGTTGCAGTGACGCGCCCGTGAGCTCCGCCGGCAGCCAGCCGTGCCTGAGTGACCGAGCCCCAGGCCGAGAGGCCAGGGGCACCCCACCCCCGAAGTGGCCCGAGCGAGCCCCAGGCTCCAGGCCCCGATAAGTGGCCGCCAAGGAGTGAGCCGGTGTGTACCCGGACGCCCATCCCCAGACACAAAGAACCACCAACGCACCGACGCCTGAGGGAGTCCGCCACTGGCAGGGGAAGTAGTGGTGGGTGGAGATAGGCCTCCAAACCTTGGAGGGCCTGAGATGTCCCATCTCCAGCTGCCTCCCTCTTCCCGCTCCACCACAACCACCCACACATGCAGGGGTATGTCACCAGGGTGCAGAGGAGGCTACCCCCCCATCCCCCCCTGTCCCCTTCTGGCTGCCTGTGCCTCAATTTTATCCCACAACTTAGACATTCACATTACTCACACTCTCATTACACATACATATAGTATCTTGGGGGTGGGCACGATACACGGAGTCCAAATTACCATCAGGGTGTACACCTCACCCCTGGCGTCGTTGCCCACCTCTC